>NC_134851.1:39630837-39937147 GCF_965363235.1 Mytilus galloprovincialis | reverse complement strand
TCGTAAAAACATAATGGGTTATGTCCCTTTGAACAGGTTTATAAAACCCATTTATTTTCTATCTTAAATTCAACTGTAATAATTAATTCACTTTGTATGGGTGCCACATGTGGAGAATGATCTGAACACCCTTCTAGAGCATGCAGCTGAGATCACTCCCAGTTTTTTGTGGGATTCATGTTGCTCAGTCTTTAATTTTCCATGTTGTGTTTTGTGTACTATTGTTTGTCTGTTGGTCTTTTTCTTTTTTAGCCATGGCGTTGTTAGTTTATTTTCAACTTAGTAGTTTGAATGACTCTACTAAATGCCAATTGCAAGAATGCTCAGATCAACAAAATAATGTCAGAAATTAGGGTTCTCAATAAGGCTTTATGAAAGTGAGCCCAGGGACTCATAATTGTTTACCATGGTAAGTTCAACAGTAAATTTTATCACAAAATATTTCATCACTTCAGTCTCCCATGACTTTTCTCCCATGACTAAAAAGAGCAAGAAATCACATCAACTTCAGACAATTTTCAACTTTTGCTATCACATGATGATATGAGTGCCAAAACCAAGTTATTACAATATTTTACAATCTTGATGCATCTCTGCACTCACCAGTTTCAAAATGATGAGACCAAACATATTTTAAGTGAGAACCCTGTGTTTATCATAATAATATAAAATAAGGAGATGTCGCATAAATATCATCATTGAGACAACATTCATGAAGTCTTTACCGAACTAAGCTCCTCTGTAAACCCTGAATACAAGCATCATGTCCATTCTGCCATTGCTTTGTTACTATAAATAGATCTTTCCTATCTTTACCACTCATAGCTATGCCTTTACCAACATCTTCCTCATTCCTGTAATGAAAGAAAAAAAAATCATTTATTTTTAACTATAGATATAAAAAAGAAGATGTGGTGTGATTGTCAATGAGACATTGCACTACTATTATTTTCAGGGTTTTTAAAAACAAGTAGTTGCCCTTATGTCATACGCAAAGTATATTCAGGCAGTAGCTGACCCAATAATTGTCATGGTCTCAGATAAGCTATTTTTTTGTATAGGTAGAAAGCTAACTCATTTTTATCGCCATACATATTTCCTTTTTGAAACTACTTCATCCCCCCTAAAGTACCATCCTAATATGAATCAAAAGAATCAACGGCCAAACACAGGGTATATCTCAAGATTTATTTTTTTGACTTTAAAAAACAAGACTGTGTCCAAAGTACATGGATATATCTCACTCGCACAATAATTTTCTATGTTCACTGGACCTTGAAATTGAGGTCAAACTCTAATTTGGCATAAGTTTCAAATTGATTGGACTTCATCAAAAAATACTGTGACCAAACACTTTAACCTGATACCGTAAAGAAGGAGGAACAGACAATTAAACAGATGCATAGACCGAACAAACATAATGGCTCTTTGTGGAGCATAAATCATTTTATGCCCCATTTATGGGCATTATGTGTTCTGGTCTGTGGGTCCGTCTGTTTTTGTTCGTTCTTCTGTCCGTCTGTCCCTCTTCAGGTTAAAGTTTTTGGTCAAGGTAGTTTTTGATGAAGTTAAAGTTCAATCAACTTAAAAGTTAGTACACATGTCCCTTATGATATGATCTTTCTAATTTTAATGTCAAATTAGAGATTTTCACCCCATTTTCATGGTACATGTACACTGAACATAGAAAATGATAGTGCGGATGGGGCATCCTTGTACTAGGGACACATTCTTGTTTTTATATATTTTACCCATATCTCTGAGCAGTATCGATCATTCTGTATCCCTGTTCAATGGCATATGAAACTGCCTGTGAACACTCATTTGTCCATGCTGTTCCCAGACCAAACAGAGGCATTGAAGTTCCATCATTTAAAATGATTTCAGAGTCAATATTGGTTGCCATGATCATGATGATTACCACTGCTTCCAAACTGAATATCTTAAATAAAAAAGAGAAAAATTTTAGGGCCTTAGGGAAATAATTACACTTTCTGTAGGAATTTTCTTTCTTCTTTTCATTTAACATTATGAATATTGTACTACCTTTTGTTTACTGCAATCTTGCCCTTTGTGATATATACTAATAATGCGTTGCTATATGTAGAACATTCTTTCTTTCTTAAATTCTAACAAATTCTTTGGCCGTTGATTCTTTTGATTCATATTAGGATGGCACATTATGGGGGATGTAGTAGTTTCAAAAAGGAAATATGTATTGCGATAAAAATGAGTTAGCTTTATACCTATACAAAAAAATAGCTTGTCTGAGACCATGAAAATTATTGGTAAAATGGGTCAGCTACTGCCTGAATATACTTTCCATATGACATAAGGGCAACTACTTGTTTTTAACTATAGATATAAAAAAGACAAGTCTTCAATTTTATGGATAATGGATATTATTTGATAATTTCGAAACTATTCATGCTAGTTTTGTTAAAGTATCATCATAATCATCATGATCACACTGTGGATTCATTAATATTCATTGGATACCAATTTTTATGGGTTTTGTGGGGACAGATAAATCACAAATTCAAATGTTTAAGGAATAACATATTTTGAATAGGCTTTGTATTCAGAGATCATGGAGTTTGGCAAACCCACGAAATCAAATATTCATGAATATGCAAGTTTTCAGCAATCCATGAAAATTGATACCCTCGAAAATAAATGAATCCACAGTTATAGGAATAATGTGTAAAAACATTGACACATGAAATGCAACAAACAAAGTAAAGCCTCAGCTGAAGACATACTGAAAACAGGTTATCAAAATTTGCTCCCTTCCTGGAAAATGGTTTGCCTCAAAATGAACAATGAAGAGAAATGGTGTAAACATAAAATTCCCAAGTATTTTTAATGTCATGAATGTGGTCTTTGTATTTTCTTATTTTACAGTACTACACTAAAATTTCTTGTGAAGTTATGTTTTATCAGTGTGCCTTGTCATTTTAAATCTTTTAAATTTTCATAATTAGTCATGATAGTTGACAAACATGACCAATTAATTACCATCTTGTTGGTTTGAACATGTGCATGTATGTTTTAACAATAATTATTTGAATTACGTTTTGTTTAGCTGTGTTGTATATATCATGTATTCATTTAAATTCCGTAAAAAGCACACCTGATCATATGTTTAAATCCCTGTTTATATCTTTATATGTTCATGATGTTTATGTGATTTATAAATATTTTTTTTTATAAGAAAATAAGACAAAAACCTTGAATAGGCATGATGATGATCATGATGATGATAGGTGTTACTTTTTTGCTGGGTTATCAGTGATGTATTCCTCATATTTTCGTGCATTCACATTTAGAAGTTAACATGTGCTAAAACATCAAATAAGAAAAATTATAACACATTCTTCAGAATACTTACTGTTGTGTGCTGTTTCTCTAATACTATTCAGCTACTATACATTCATCAACCTTTATTACATCTTTGTAAGTGCCTTTCCCATTTCTGCATGAACAAAATTTATGTAGTAAAATGAATTAACCAAATTCATGTTTCAAGAAAAATGTTAAATAATCATGGTGATAATATTCCTGTGATCTGAATCTGAAAAAACAGTTTTGGAAGAGTATATATATACAGGTTTACATTGTCTTAGGTTCCCCACTGAACACGTATAAAATGTACACTTTCTTTTAGATGATAAAAAAAAGTCCACTAATTATGACGAATCAGGTTAAACAGTCAAGGATATAACTCTATAGGGTTAATGTTAACATATGCTTGTTATTGTGGTCTAAAAAACCAAAGACCCCTGGTAGTATAGGGCATAATTTACAACCCTCCTGTATTTACAACTGATTTTCCTCTTCTTCCATTTAAGATAGCACAATAACATATTATTATTACATTTTTGATTTTAGTGAGTTGAACTTAGAATTGAAAACATCGTTGACATCGCTGACAGAAATTATTGAACTACCTAATCATGCTGATGAAGTTAGAACCCGAATGGAAATTTAAAGCCAGCTCTGACCAGGTCTCCGTTCAGCTTTTTATACTTGGATCAAGGTTATTGAAACAGATACCACATCTAGGAAACCTGAGCCTGCCCTTAAAAGCAAAAACAAGCCAGCATCAACCAGTAGACACAATGTTATCAGTTAAGCCCGGTGGACGGCCACAAAAAACAATTGTTGTACTAGCTGCAAAACAACAACAAACAAACGAGGCCAGCGATGACCACGACACTCAGACTGAAGCTAGAGACAAGATAGTTGGTCAACTACTTCCATCAACTAAGTAAAGAGGGGAACCAGTTGGAGTTGTCATTAACAGGGATATTGTCACCAGTCCTTACAACCCCAACAATCCACCAATTGAGGTATATTGGTATAGACCAATTGAGGTATAATGCAAGTTTTTTGTAATTAAAGGCTAGTGTGAGATAGGAGCATGATTTTGCAACTTGCAATCTATTTTATGACCCTTATTGAGTCCTCCCAAAATATCAGTTGTGTCAAAGCCTGCTGCATCTCTTGAGAATCCATGTGTAAAACAATTCTTTTGTTGAAACATTCGTACTATTGACCATGATTGACTTTTGATAATGAAAGTTAAGTATTAACAAAGAGCTCCATTCACCTGTGGAGTTGTACTCATGATGACACGACTGCAGACAGTAATGATGTCCATTGACAGGTGATTACAGGTAAATTTGCCAATGAAGAATTGACAAGATTTATAACAATAGAAGAAACTTCAAATATAATTATTGATTAAATGCAATATGTTATGTTACAATGCTAAACTAGGAATGTTTGACAAGTTTTTTCTACTTCTACTTCTACTTTTTAGTGACCACCTTCAACACGTTGAAGTTATGTCACTTGTACTGCGCATTGCTTATAGTGTAATTAACCATAACTGCTTCACTAAAATAACATGTATGACCATGATGACAAATGGCATATAACTTTTAGTCAAATAAATAAGCATTCAATATGTTGTAAGTGGATTATGGACATTCATCTTTCTTCTGGGATTTCATTTACTGATCTGTTCTATTGATGTCATTTTGACTCCATAATTTGACATTTCGTATATAATGTAGTGTAAGTATTCTCTGCTAAATTGCATAATTTGTTCTGACAAAAAGGGTATGCAAATAGCAAGAATCAACTGTATATCTCTATAATTATAAATACATGTACATGTAAAATTGAGAATGGAAATGGGGAATGTGCCAAAGAGACAACAACCCGACCATAGAAAAAAACAACAGCAGAAGGTCACCAACAGGTCTTCAATGTAGCGAGAATTCCCGCACCCCTTCAGCTGGCCCCTTAACAAATATATACTAGTTCAGTGATAATGAACGCCATCCTAATTTCCAAATTGTACACAAGAAACTAAAATTAAAATAATACAAGACTAACTAAACATGAAATAAACTTTTATTTGTTCTTTTTTGTTTTCAGGATAATGCTGATACTTTTGTCAACCTACTTCATGCTATGGGTATAGACGCTTATCGTGGGGCCACACAGGTCAACATCATTGAACCAGAGAAGTGGAACCCTTACTTGGATTATTTTGCGCCGTTGGTCAACTATTACCCACACGAAGCTCGTTATCTAATGGACCATGTGGTGTACTTGCCGATAAATAAATCTGTACCGTTCAGCGTTCTCGATCAGATTTGTCGAGGGGTTGAAGAGGCTGAAAAACTGACCAAAAAGAGTGTTAATGTTAGAATTCAGTCAAAATTATGATGTTGTTTACCACTTGTAGAATATGATAAGTCAATGCAATGTTATTTTTACTAATGTTAAAAATTAGTCAAAGGTATGATGTATTTACAATGTAAATTTTAGATGTATTTACTACTGTTAATTTAGTAAAACCTATGTTCACTGATTAGTCTTATGAGACAAAACGTGTGTCTGGCGTATTAAATTATAATCCTGGTACCTTTGATAACTTTTTACTATCATTTTGACTATGTAAGATTTTACCCTACAGTATGATCATCATTTCAAGTGTTGTTTCGGTTAAACAATTTTGTTAGAATTGAGTCAAAAGTATGATGGTTTTAAAATAAGTACATGAAAATTCATTATTGAGTAAAAAGTATTATATTTATACTGCAATGTATTATTGTACTAATGTAAAAATTCAGCCAGTACATGTACTATAATCATGATAATGTTTTTATTATATATAGTAAAATGAAGTCAAAATAATTTTTTTAAGCTTGAAGGGCGATTGTAATTACATTGATGGGAACACTTACTATTATGCAAAATATCTTTAACTAACTGTAGGGTTCTTCATTTTGGTGGGTACCGATTTTTGTGATGAAGGAAAGTTATCCTGAAAATACTAATGAATCTACAGTCAGCCTGCACTGTTAGTCGCTAGTCTGATTCCCCAGACTAGTGAAATTTATTTTGACTAGTAAATGTTTTGCAAAACTTTGTTTACAGGCATAAGCATGATAAGACAAATGTCTGAATATTTGTCTTTGGACAAGAAGTTAGAAAAGATTTTGGTGCAGGGTACAGACTGTACATAACTTCTAGTTAAGTTATATTTAAGTTATAATTTAAATTATTAATGAGTGATCAGGCTTATTAAAAATATCTAAAGATTCAAAATGCCACAATATTTTTATGTTTGCTATATTTTTGTAAAAACAACAAAATATTATGTCACTGCCTTGCTATGTATAGCTTGTAGTATATAATACTTTTTTAATTTTTAATTGACCTTTTAAACATGGTAAAATGTAATGTGACTTCTTCATCTGATCTCAGGTGGAGAGTTGTATCATTGGCAATCCTGTTTTATATATTAACACCTCTCTTGTTTTTATTTATATTAAAAGACTTATAATTGGCAAGTTTTTTGCAGTTGTGATAATCTTTTATAAGTAGCATGCATGTTTAGCAGATGGAACCATTTGAAGATGAATCTCAAAACATAAAAGTTTTTGTTTATCATGTTTATAACACCTTGTTTGAAAATATAACTCAAAGTTCAATTTCTTATAAAACATTTATTGGGCAAAAAAAAAATATACACTTGTTTCATGCCTCAAACCTAATCTAAAACATTTTATTGCCTTCCTTAAAAATTTATTAGCGAAATAACGTTATGCGTTTTATATTTAACTCTGAGTCCAATATCAGCAGGATTATTTACTCAAAAATAGTAAAAGGATCTATGCATAACAAGTCTATAGAGCTGGTCAAACCATTGAAATATATATATATATATATATATATATATATATATATATATATATATATATATATATATATATATATAAACTGTAAAAGCAGAAATTTTCGTGGAGGATTTAATTTTGTTTATTTCGTGGAAAGAATATATCCACAAAATTAAAACCCCCACGAAAATTTAATCTTTATATAATACCACTTACATTTAAGGAAACCACGAAATTAAATCCCCATGAAATCTTATAGAGAGACAAAACCACGAAATTTTGACCCCATAAAAGTTAATGTTTCTTCAGTATATATCAACACATATATATGCACAAATTATCGAATGATTTTTATGCCCCACCTACAATAGTAGAGGGGCATTATGTTTTCTGGTCTGTGCGTCCGTTCGTCCGTCCGTCCGTCTGTCCCGCTCCAGGTTAAAGTTTTTGGTCAAGGTAGTTTTTGATGAAGTTGAAGTCCAATCGACTTCAAACTTTGTACACATGTTCCCTATGATATGATCTTTCTAATTTTAATGCCAAATTAGAGTTTTTACCCCAATTTCACGGTCCACTGAACATGGAAAATGAAAGTGCGAGTGGGGCATTCGTGTACTGAGGACACATTCTTGTTAAAAGTGTTATACAGGAACAAACAGGGAGAAAACTTTTTCAGATTTTTCGCAAAAATGAAATAAGATGAAAGAATAAATCTCCTGTCTGGCCTTATTTTAATGTGGTTGGAGGCAGAAACATACATGTGAACTGTATTGCCTTATACTTTTGATAACTTGTTATCATGACGAAGTTTGGAAAACTCCTCATTTTGTCGTAAGCTTTTAGAATTGTTTGATTATGAATCTCAAAATACAGGATTTTATATCAGTTACATACATTTCATATAAAAATGGCATTTAAAGGTCATAATCTTATTTATTAAAAATCACATAAATGTCAACGGAACATTGTACTCTTTAGGTGTAATACCACCATTGATTTTCCCCAATTAGTCTTTGTTAAATTTGCACTTTTCAAAACCAGCTGCAAAAATTATCTTTGTTTCAAATAAAAAAATCCTGTCCAGTACTATAGACAAAATTTCACATACACATACCATTTCACATGTTTCACTGCATATAAGAAAATAACCATTGCTGAAAATTAACCAACCAAATTTATTTTTCAAATTTTGTAAGGATTATTAGATAAAATGAACTTTAAAACAAAAATTAGTCTTGACAGTAAACAATTATGTACAACCGTAAGGATTATTAAATAAAAATATTTTTGAAACAAATTAGTCTTTACAGAAGTCCTAGTAAACAATTATTTACAACAAAATCTCATCCAAGATTTCAATTGTATTTTGAAATGTTACGAAGGTTATAAATAATCTAGTATCAGTTAGTTTGTTTTAACAAATTCTTGCCAAAAATTACACTACACTTTAAAATAGCATTGAAAGTCATAGTTATACATACAATCTAATATCAGTTTATTTTTTCGATAAGTTCTTGCCATAGTACACTCCTCTTGAAATACCCTTGCAAGATGTAGAAAAAAATGAAGGTTGTGTTTCTGTTCTTTCTTCAATAGTGCTCTTTATAAAATTGAATTTAGATTGAAAGGTGTGTCTTAACTAACAATTACAATGAATAATAAATTGTTTGGCTATTGAAAATTACAGATGATAAAATGAAATTTTATGTGAAATCTTAAGAAGAGAAAGATAGGTCAAATGCAGAATTAATAATGATAAATTTTCAATTTTATTTTGAAATACTGTGTAAAATTTCAGCATAAGCAAATTTCAATCTCACCGTTTCGTTTAAATCAAAATCTTATTTCTTTTATATACAAATGTAGTATTATATGCACATGTACACTAAATTAGTTAAGATTTATATCCATTTCCCACATGTAGGGGTCAAAACTAGCCATTATTGAGCAATCATTATACAATGTTCGTCTTGCCATGTTTATCCTACATAAATAATCTTTGTCAAAGGGTAAAAACTTTGATAAGATTGTTTAGCAGATCCGATGGAATATCAGATGATCATGAATCTCAAAATATAAGCTACTACATCATGTACACATACACTAGATTTGAAAGTACCATTGAAATGTCATTCTCTGATATAAGGTTACTGAACTAGGTTGATTATAATGTTAATTACATGTACTTATTATGATGTGGAATATTAACAATGTATACACCTTTATATTAGATGGGATTGTTTAATAATGAATCTCAAAATACTAAATATTTAGATCTTGCCTGTGACGGTCTTTAAAGCAATACTAAAGACTGCTCTTACCTCAGGTTGTGTAGTCAACAATTGTTTAAGTTAGTGATTTTTATCTGAGATTTGGTATACAGTTGTATAAGTTATTGACATATATCGTAACCTCTTAGTGATGTAAAAGTTTATGATAGGGATCAATCTATTTTTATAAATACTGCATGGTATACTGTGAATTCATTTTTATTCATTGGATACCAATTTTCGTGGAATTATGGTAACCTGGGAAACATGAGTTTCAATGTCCAACGAAATACAAATTCTATATATATAAGTATGCAGACTTTCACATTGGCAAAGCCATGAAATGATATATCTACGAAAATGTACATTTTCCTCAATCAACAAAATGGTACCCACGAAAATAAATGAATCTATAGTACATGTTTATTTTTTCCAGCACATGAATAACGAACACCCTTTTCATCAGGAAATACATTGTTTCATGCATTATCTGAAAAGTACAGGTGATCATAAATGTACTTTGTTGCCAATTGAATTTGAACATTTGTAGTATCAAAATTAATCACGTGCAAGACATATCTCTGTATAAACAGTTTATGTAGATGTATAATCAAAGAAGATGTGATAATCTGAAAACTTATATCTGGTGATGTAATATTTTGTTTATATTAAAAATGAATATCTATAATACCACTGATTTGTATTTGTAAAAAGTCCAGATTTACAATTTCAAGCTTCAATTCAATTTTTCAATTTCATTTATTTGTTAATTTCCTTTTCAACTTGCTTGATGTTGTGTATTATTTGTCAGAGCCCCTTTAACTTTTGTACAGACAAATGGGATCTGACATTTTTTTATGCCCCCTCCGTAGCCAATTAGACATTCAGTTGTATCCTTATCCATCTGTACGTACCTACATCCAAAAGTTGGTTTCCAGTCTCAGTTTGCCTCAACCAAATGTTATGAAACTTATACACAATGTTTATTACCACTAAATACAGATCAATTGTGAATTTTGGTTGCTTCACTTTTACTGTTCTAGAGTTATGCTTTTTACAAATGGAAAAATTGCTAAAGTTTTCATTCTTTTCTTAAGATATCAATACAGTATTTTTTTTAAATTTGAGTTATCTTCCTTTGTCCATGATTATTGTTGAATCAACAAAAACAATGCTTTATACAATGCAATGATTAATTTTGCTGTCTACTGATAAATTAAAGCAATTTTTACTGTTCATTTCTAAAAATATTTTAAAGTCTTTGAAAATTGGAGTTATGTTTCTTTGTCCAATATGACAGTTGAATCAACAACAACCAATGCTTTATACAATGCAATATTCAATTTTACTTCCTACTAATACATTGAAGCAGTCTTAACCATTCAGTGCTTACAAGCAGTTTGATTTATACTGTTCTAGGGTTCTACATGTAATGAAATGTACAGAACTCAGACTAAGTTCAATTTTTGGAAGCGTTACTTTTACAGTTCTTGAGCGTTATATGCTAGCGGGGGCATCATTCCACATTTATTTTCTTAATATGTTGAATCTCTTGAAATATTTATGAAATAATTGCCACTAGACATTAAGCAAACAATAATCAAATCAATATGGGGTGTTAATAAGGTATATACTATGTGCATAACTGATGTCAATGATTAATTTTTATTTTATTTTTTGTATTCTTATATCTTTATGTTAAAAAAGTATGGTTGGTTTTTTTTAAAGATAGAATTTATTTAATATATTGTATTCAAGTTTTATTCAATTTTACATTCTAATAAATAAATTTTGGAAATAAGAGACAATTGTGTTATGTTTATAGCCTGTCCTAGCCCTAATAACTGAAATAGTAAAAATTATATTTAGATAAGCTGTAACACGAGTGCACATGCTAAAATGTCTCGCCTTCTCTTCCTACCACTGATTTTAGGTTGATAGTCTGAAATATAAAGCTGTACTACATCATAAACTTAACATGACCCAAAAAAATAAGGTCAAAGTCAGATAAACCAAACTGGAAATACATATACACCTTACAATCATTTCATACACCAAATATACTTTAAGTACAGTCGACATATTAAATAAAGTATCTAAGAAACAAACTTAACCAGGAAAATTTAACATTGATCAATGAACTGTTAAAACAAATCAAGGTCAGATGAACCCTACCAAGCAGACATGTACACCTTATAATCATTAATTGCTTTACATATAGTTGACCTAATGCGTATAGTTTCTTAGAAACAAAAATTAACCAGGAAAAGATAAGATTGACCAATAAACCTTGAAAAAGAAGTCAATTTTATTCATGGTTACAAGAGCACAATTATTTGTTTACATTTTACTGGTAAGTTTTATTCACTGATGGTACTCAGAATAGAATCCTATATGGCTTCTGATTGGATGATACAGGATTGGAATTGCATTTAATCGAAAGCTTATCAAATTAAGTAAAAACATGCAGAAAATCTTATTCACATTTTATAAAGTATAGAAAATATCTTCCATTTCTGCATGTCGGAGCCATTCAAAATATGCCTTTTTCATTGAGGGAAAATAGACGATCTTTTTCAACTGCCTTTTTAAAAAAGTAAATTTTTGCCTCATGACCATATATATATATTTTTGGTTGTAATGCAACACTGACATGTCTTGTAACTTCACTTTCTACTATAGTACAAACAAACATGACATTTATTTTCCTATATGGAATGGGGATGTTTTGTTGATGTCCACCTAAAGCAGCTAAAAGAAGCGATTTTAAATCAATTAATAACATGCAGCGACCGAAGTTTTTTTTAGCAAATGGGTCTTTAATTCAAATGACTGTAAAATACAAATGTTATTTGGTAACCTCCTATACAGCAACATAAAGTCAGACAGATCATATGTTCAAGCACATATTTATCTTTGGTCCTCAATGCTCTTCAACCTTATACTTTATTTGGTCTTTAAGATGTTTGATTCAAGCGTCTCTGATGAGTGTTTTGTAGACGAAACGCATGTCTGGTGCAATTGTTAAATTGAAATACTGGTATCTATGATGAGTATTCTTGGCAGATGGGGTCGTAATATCATGCAGAAGTAATATTCTGTACGTGTTTTGAAGAATTTGACATCAAGATGTAATATTAGTTTATTATTTATGTTTTACAATGCATTTTATATTCAGATGATGAGTATTCACAGTACACAACATAAATACTTGCATAAATATTGACTGTCAACAAATGTTTGAAAATTAATTGACAAATGACATATTAAATAGTAAATCTTCCAATCAAAATAGTAACATAAAGATTATATAAACAACATAAATATAAGGGCTGTTCCATCATAACATACATGAGATCCAGTGAAGGCACTTTGAAATTTCCACTGAAGTAAAACATTATAGAGGAAGCTCAATTAACACCTAGGTAAACATCTGGTCTATTCAAATACATCTCGCATGATTTTACAAAACTATATACATGTAAGGTAAATAAGAAATTCTTCAATGTCAAGACTCTACATTGAAATATTGTCATGAACATAAAACAGTCAATACAACCCGACAAGAAGGCTTCGTCTACTTTTTTCCTTGCTGCTTGATGAAATAAAAAGGTTCACACCTATTAGTTCTATAGTATACATTATAAAATACGAAAACAGAAATAGAATCATTACTTATTAGGATGATCGTTTGAATTTTTTTTGCACTCAGATAAAAAAAAAGCTTAAAAAAGCCTTTACTCGAGAATCACTGATGAGTCTTTTACTTTTTAGAGGAAACTTGCGCCTAGCGTACACCATTTTAATAATAATATTTTTACCCAAAGTTGTCTTACATGATAAACGTCTTGTATAAAACAATGTCACGCAAAATGATCTTAACCATGGTAACCTAAATACATTAATCCTAACGTTACCTTAATAACTACTAAAATATATTTATAAATATTTAAGGGGCAAACAGTGTGTTAAATTTTGATTTTGAAACAATTTGGTGTACGAGAATATTTTTCGATTTACATGTCAGTCTGGTATTTTTTGTCTGACATCGACCTCAATTTTACGGTTTATTGCTCAATGTTAATTTTTTTTTTTTTTTTTTTATTCTACTAATACTGTAAGCATTAGGTAAACTTTATTTGGTGTATTGAATGATTGTGAGGTGTATAGTATGACTCTGGATATTATAATCTGACCATTACTTCATTTTCGTAGTTCATTTGTCAATCTTAAGTTGTCCAGGCATAGCTAATCTCAGCCGTATTTGGAACAATTTTTGGGAATTTTGGGCCATCAATGCTCTTCATCTTTTTACTTGTTTGGCTTTCTAACTATTTTGATCGAAGCATCTTTGATGAGTCATATGTTGACGAAACGCGCGTCTTGCGTATTAAATTATAAGCCTGGTACCTTTGATAACTATTCACTAACCTTAATTTAACTAATGACATCATGTGGTGAAACGCTTACAGTCGTTTTTTTACCACTAGATCTCGAAGGAGGAGGGCAAGGTGGTCCACCAGAATTTGAATCTTCTTCTGTATTTAAAGTTGCTTTGTCTACATGAAAAAATACTAGACAATGAGAACTTTTTAAAAACTTTTATAGAGATATTTTCTGTTCCTGAAACTTGTTCATGTTATTTATAACTTATAAACAAGTTGTTAACTGTACCACTGCTTGTCTCGATTTTGACGATAATATTTCCAATTTTATTTATTTTGAATCTAGACTTAATGCAGACATTTTCGTCTGCAATTTAAATCAATGGCCGAACCGTTTCAAAACGTTTTATGATTTAATAACATGTTAACCCAGTTGTATCACCCAGTAAATAGTGAACATAAGTAAGGCAGACTGAGATTATCAATCTAGAAAAATAATCATTTGAAGAAAGCTTTATAAGAGTATTGCATAATATTAACATAACAATGATCAATACCGACAAAGGCATCAAATGGATTTCCAAATACATCATGCATTAACATGATATTTTCAAAGGTTGATATTGTTATTCTATGTTTTTATAGAAATTCAATATTTTATTGGATTGTTTATAACACTGACCTGAAAGTGGATTATTATTAACACAGTACATTACATGTCAGATCAACTCCATCATAGAAGAAACAAAGTTACAAAAACAGTATAAAAGTTGTTCACACAAAAAAGCTTAAAACGTCTTAACAAAATGACCCATACTGACAGACACTCATGCAAGCAATTCAAACATTTGAAGAAAATTGTTTTCAAAAACAATATTTTCACGTAGTATTCTACGTCCAAGTTACACAACTTCTTCTAAAATTTTCAATCAGAACGGCACCAACACATGTACCTTTAACTTCCTCAACTCCTTCAACGGTTTTTCTGATACAGGCTCCAACTGTAGTTTATTATGATATTGATATATTAAAAACTGAATCAATAGAATTAGACATTACAGTGTGAAATACTTTTTGATAATCATCCCCCCAGTTTTCAAAGACATCCCATAAGCAGTATAGCTTAACTGGTCTTATCGTATCTGTAACCTCTTGTGGTTGATATGACAATGTACCGGTACTAAATACTTCTAATCATTGTTTTTAAGCATCACTCAGAAAGTGCTGAAAACTTTAATTAATTTCCAATTTTTGTGTCCTAGTTTTATATCTTCCGTTTGAAAATTTGAACAGACAGGTAAATCTAGTTCTTTCTATGATGTTTTGTGTTTTTACGAACAAAGTGCAAACAAAGAAATTACTTACTGGAAAAAATAGATTATAGATTATAGATCAGAATGGCCCTTTTGATAAAAAAATATCTTTTAAACATCCAACCTAATTTGAAAAATAACCGTTAAGTTCCACTAATGCCAAATGTCAAGTATGTCTTATAGTTTAAAAGCACATGACTTGAGGTTTATTACAGTTATGGTTGGTAGCACTCTATATCTATCAAATAAAAAGAGTTTCAAGAAAATAGTTCTTTCGACGAAATCTGATTGAACTAAGAACAAGGGTCTTCGTTGTCGTATACGTTTAAGATTTATCTTGCAGGTTAGTGATATCTAATTATATAGTTATACCTTTTAATTTATTTTACGGATCAATTGATGATAACTATCTTTTAAATTTAGAAATGAAAAAAAAAATAAAATGAAAAATATAATACATACTTCCAGATATCAGGAATCTTATATCTGTTGCTTTTATTACCCAAACGTTTTGTTGAGCCAAACGCATAGAGACTATACCATGTGATTGCCAAACAATTGCACATACGTAGAACATGTTTTGATTTATAACTTAAATAATGCTTGCAATTTTACATAATTAGAGATAACCTGTTCAAAATTCCCATTCACACTATAGACAGGTCTAATTTCCCGTCATATCGATAGCAAGCATAATATTTTGAATACTACAGTACCTTTGATTTTAGTCTGTAATCCTGGTTGTGTCGGTGCCTTTTTTTTCCTAGAAATAAATGCAATTAAATCAATGAACATGTACACATATCTACAACCTTATTTACCACTTCCGCCTATCAAAATTAGAATACATATTCTAAAGGATGTCGCTAAAAAAGGAAAGACTTTTCTTAAATAAATAATGATGAATAATTTAACTTCATGCGTATTAATCTTCTTTAAATAAAGAATATTTGATTTCGTTGTTTTGTCAAAGTAGGTATACGATCAAACGAAAAAAATTGCCATTCTGTTGTGTTCACCAAACTATTTGAATCTTTCTTTAAAATGATTTTTACTCTTGATAACCGTACACATGAGTCTTTTTAAATACTGTAGGAGATTTCTGTTTTTCCACTAAAGCTGCAGTTTCTTGATAATGAACCTGGCTTTGCTTATCTACATCTATGTACATTTCTCCTGATAATGCGCCTGCACTTGTGTCACTTGAAATAGAAATTCTATCAAATCTGTCCTTCTGAAAACTTCTATTGAGAGCTGTTCTTTCATAATAGTATTCCCCTGATGCTTGTGATGTACTATCACTGTGAGATGCTGATTAAAATAATTATAGAAATTAATAGCGGAAAAGATCTTTCCTTAAAAAGTTAAAAATACGGCAATGTTCCGACTACAGCCATCTACATCTAGATTGTTTTTATTTCCTAATAAAAGATGTTTCGGATATAGTAAAACAAATATTATAAAATAAAATAATGTCTATCAATAAATGAAAAAGCCTGAAGTAAAAAGAGTAAGTACAGTTTGTAAATGTTTTATCGACGCTGTTACAAAATTATTTCCATCACAATGTTGACAATATAAACGAATATTGATAACCTACTCGTCCGAGCAAACTATGTTGATACAATTTCCAAATGATATAAAAAAAAAGTTATATTGACGATTAACGAATAATGATACGGTAAAAATTACGCACAAAATGTCATAACCATCGATAAAAAGAATGGTAAACTCCATTACTACATGCATATTTAACGAGTTGATTGAAACTTTCAAATGGCCAAATTAGCCATCGACGACTTACATTTTTGGTTTCATTTATAATTACCTGCAAAGTCAATGTGTTGATGTTATTTCTATTTCACACTTTCTAAACATGAATCGGGACAAAATGACATAATCCAAGAGGGACGAAAGATACCAAAGGGACAGTCAAACTCATAAATCTAAAACAAACTGACAACGCCATGGCTACAAATGAAAAAGACAAACAGAAAAACAATAGTACACATGACACAACATAGAAAACTAAAGAATAAACAACACGAACCCCACCAAAAACTAGGGGTGATCTCAGGTGCTCCGGAAGGGTAAGCAGATCCTGCTCCACATGTGGCACCCGTCGTGTTGCTTATGTGATTACAAATCCGGTAAATAGTCTAATTCGGTAGGTCACATTATGAAAGGGAAGGAGATTGTAGTTACGACGTAAGGAACTTATCCGATATCATTTGTGCACAACAAATAATCTTATAGGATAACCTTAATGGCTGAAAATGAGTTTCAATGATGGAATATCGAAAAGTTTTGAACTGACAAATATCTTACAAGTGTCTAAAGGATCTGTATCAAGACCAGCAGCTGCTCCTGTAGAAGGAAAAATAGTAGAGTAAGAACTTATCTGTAAATAATCCACACTATTGTTTTGCTTATTATGAGAAAAGGTTTCAATGTTTATCCTTCGATTGAGGATTAACTTCGTGCTACCGAGCCTACAATGGCTGTACATGCTAAATGGCATAGAACTACATCTTGAAAGTGACAGTTTGCTGTTCCTTTTTACCAGTTGACAATAAAGCTACTTTGAAAGGCCTCAAGTTTAGGTGCCACAAGACATTCTTTGCTAATCACCTAATCCGATGTATATTGGATCAGTTAATTATTCATGTGGTTTCAGGTTTGCTCTCATCCAACATGGAATTTAATAAACCCATATATATCATGTATACACTGTGTAATACAAGGTACATTAATGCATTCACTAGTGTCTTGTAGTCAGGTTGGTCTTTATTTTTCTACGTAGTAGTTTATGGTGATTGTGCTTTGTTTGGTCGTCTTTTGTATTGACTTTCTCGTCCTTTCTTATTTTAACAAACACCATTTTATAGCGGTTGTCGTACATGTCGTAGAACCCTTAAGCATGTATCAGATTGTTAAATTCTTCGTCGATAAAACATAATACATGGATCAATTAGGATATTGTATAATAACATATTGAAACATATTGGACTATAATATTGAGAGGCGTTTCAATCTACTTCCTGTATTTAGACTATCTAAATAGAACTCGCAACGTATAGTTACACATGGCAAAGGAAATCGTCCATTTCCACGATCCTTAAAAACGCCAAAGGACGGTTAAGGTTAGGTAAATGATGCAAATCATTCTAATAATATTCACAGTACCAATTGTAAAGCATTTCGACAACTGAATAAAATTAAAATGTATAATGGAAATCACAATGGTAGCACAAAATGTACAACAACCCATCTTAACAGCAGAAAAAAAAATCTTTTCATTAAAGCTTGTTGTTTAAAAATAAAAGTCCAAAACCTTATACAAATGAAAATGAGATGTATAGAAACCTATATACCCCCCCCCCCCTCAAAAAAGGAAGAAAATCAAAATCTGGAACGGGAACGGGAACAAAAACTCTAAAAGCGGTAGATACATTCTTTAATATGAAAGTTAATTATATGAAATTTAATCTAAATAAATTTTGATCTCCTGGGTTAGCATGGTTCTTAACCAAAAATAATATCGACCCCTCTTTAAGATACCTACCAGTGGGAATTTGCTGTGGTATTGTCAGTTCTTTTTTTACTGATTTCAAGTTTTAACCCCTATGGTATGCTTTGCTTCTCATTAGGTATTCATGTCAATAAAGCATCTCTTTTATGGTTTTGAAATATGATTCTTAAAAATATACGCTTCATATCTGCATAGTTATTAATCTATAATGACTTACCTTGATCTATTTCATCCATAATTTTACCTGCATTAGAAAGAAATGCATATATTTCATATGTTCTCAGGTTCTTTCTTGTTTTTGTATATTAGTTTTGATTTGATACCGACAATTCAAGAAAATCTTCAACTAATTATTTTTCCCAACACAGCATTTTTCTTAAGTGAGCATGTGCAAACAAATTTAACATAAATGAACAACATATAATATGTCTTTTTATTATTTGACGATCTAACCACGTGTTAAAATATCTAAGACGTATAGAAACCGAAAAATTATAACAAAAACCAAAACTTCAGGTTGAAAGGTCAGACAACAGTCTTCAAAGGACTTAATTAACGATAAATTACTGAAAAATACCATCGCCACCAAAACCCGGGGTTGATAGCAGATGCTCTTCATGTGGCACCACGTGTTTCTCATTAGTAAAAATTGGAGTTAAGTCTCTTTCATTTGTATCACTATCTCAGGAAATGGAACTTCAAAAGGGCAACGACAATTTGAAATATACATGATATAGTATTCGTGATTATCTGTAACATAATTGATCTGATATATATTATATAAATGCCAATAAAATCCACATAACTACCAAAGGGATGAGTTCAGCTTTACCACATGCAATCCATGTTTCATTGTAAGCATCAATCATTTATCAGAAATAAAAAAAAGTAATTGTCTTCTCAGAAATGACAAAGCTCTCTTGAGAAACAGTACCAAACAAGAATAGTTGGAATATCAGTTTCGCAGAACTTTTTGTTCAAATCAGAAGTTATGTAATAATGTTTAACTAAGTAAAACTTGTTTCTTTCTAATGCAAACTATTTCTAAATGTTGTATTTACGTAAACTTTTGATTAAACAGAGTTGTGCTAACTGGAATATATTAGAGTTTATAATAAGGAATTACAAGGATAAGAATGAGAATTATAATGCAATTGTTTTGTATCAATGGTTCTGATGGATGACAGTAAGCGTAACATTCTCTATTTCCTTGTCTGTACCTAAGGAAGCCGACATTTTGAATTGTGGAAAGTATTGACATGACATTTCTACAATAAAACTCACATGTTGCCCCTAGAAATCTTCTTTTAATCAAATTTTATAAATGTCTGAAGCAGTCAAGACCAAAGAAAACACCCGAGGTTTACGTTTGACACTGGAAGCATGCATGTGACGTCACCTAGTTTAGGGGCCAAAGAAGATGACATCTTTTCGCGGAATTTTCTTTAATGACAATTTTACACTGCAGTAATGATTGGAATCAAATTATGTACTTGTTTTGCATTAAAATAGAGATATCTGTATTGTATTTGAAGCTTTTCGGACGTCTGTCGAAAGTTTTACTGTTGCAACGATACGCGTTGCCAGGTAAACTAAATCTGAGACTGTAAAACTACCGATGGACGTCAAGAAAGTTTTAAATACAATACATGTGCAGTTATCTCTTAAGTTGAATGGCTTGTCACCCTACGCTATGCGGACACACATTCTTTCAATCATATGTTTCTCTGACCTAAATGTACCACCCTTTATCAAAGGGAGCTACGGAGCGAAAGCATTTTGAAGTATAAACGGAATTTTGGGATATGCAAATTGTTAATCTTTCATGGACCATGTAAAGTTAATGCTAAGTGACATACGGTGATATAGCCAACTACTCAATTCGTCCTGTTTCATGACACTGTGTTTAGCTTGTCGCAGTTGAGATTGTAAGTTTAATGTCTCCTGTTCAAGTTTGTTCTTGATATGCATTTCTGTACGCAGTCTGTTTTGTAATTCGATTTCTGTTCCCCTGAGATCATTTACTTCCTTTTCGAACAGCCTGCACCTAAAACAGTTATATCTTTCCTGTTTCGTCAGTTCCTGTAACACATTTAATTCTCCTAAAAATAAATAAAAAATGTGTTACAAAGTAATTTTGTACATGATGGAAACATGTTCAAAAGATAAAAAGTTAATCTTTGAAATATCTTTTTATACATATCATGAACATGCTGAGATAATAATGGAAGTGCGTGTGGATTTAATATCGGTCACTGCCTGCTAAGTTTTCATGAAGACGAATCTTGGATTTTTACCTCTGAGATTCATGAAAAAATTTTGATATATATAAAACTGCTTAAAATGTGTTATTATTATATATGTCGTCTTTTAAAATACGAGCTTTACAATTCAAGATCATTTAAAAAGTTTATCAGACGTTATAGTCTGTGCTGAAAACAATTGTCACTTTCAGGCAAAAAGATCGTTGATGAAAATGGCTACACACTCGATCATCGACTCATAAACTCATGACTTAAGGCAACATGTTTCACAAGATTAGGATGATCATAACAGAGACAGTATATAAACATAAATTTTGCAGGCTGAGCTATGGATGGTGCTGCAGTGTGCTTTAACATTAAGTTACATCGATTAGTGTAATTGAAATGAATAGTTTTCAGGATACTATGGAATGCTTGCAAAATTACGGATTATCAAAAGAAGGTTCGAAATCGTTTCGTTAAATTTAAGACAAGTTACAATAACAAAAAACACAAAACACAAAAAAGAGGCAATGTTCAAAACTCTTTAAAGTATTTTTAGTAGCAATAAACAATAGAACTATGCCAATTGGACATGTTTTGATACTATATCTGCCTTTGAATTTTCGCTTGATAACTTTTTTGTTTGCTTTGGAGATTCCATATATCGTTAGCGAGACAAAATTATGTATTACTGAAAAATTATTACTGCAGAGTTTTTGTTATCACAAACTAGTCAAAACATTTACTTAATTTTATCATCGGTACAAGGACATCATTCGTAAATATAACTCAACATGTAGACATGTTATACGTTCAGGTATTTCACATCCAATTTTTAATGGTAATATTCTTTACAAAGCACAAAAATCTCAATATATTTACATCAAAAGCTAACAAAACCTTTCAACATACTTATTGAGAAGGGATATAGTTACGATACTGTTGTCAGGTCTTTTAATAGTTATCAAAGGTACCAGGATTATAATTTAGTAATTAAGATTGCATATTTTGACTTTAATATTGATTCACTTATGGGTTCTTTGCATCGGAATTAAACATATTTAAACCAGTTGTTGGCATGACACGGGTTATGTTCTTCTCATATATTTTATGATGGTATAATACTAAACCCCAAACAGGAGGAATTGTGCTTGATATTCAAATGATGAAGCCAAAATCTTTCAATGATCAGTTTAATTGAGGTCTTGAGCTGGTATGTCAATAACTGCTACTAGTCTTTTGTTAATTTATGTATTATCGTCATTTTGTTTAGTTTCTTTTGTCACTTTTTCTGGCATTGGACTCGGACTTCTGCTAAACTGAGTTTACTATGTGTATTGTTGTGCGTTTGTTTTTTCTACATTGGCTAGATGTAATGGGGAAGATTAGAGATATAAAAAAACATGTTTAACCCAGCCGCCTTTTTACGCCTGTCTAAAGTCAGGAGCCTCTGGTCTTTGTAGGTATATATTTAAAATTTGTTAAGGGGCCATCTGAAGGACTCCTCCGGGTGCGGGAGTTTCTCGTTGTATTGATGACCCATTGGTGGCCATCGGCTGTTGACTGCTCTATAGTCGGGTCGTTGTCTCTTTGACACATTCCCCATATCCATTCTCAGTTTTAAAGGATGTCAAAGGGACATTCAATTTCGATGACTAATAGCGGTTAATTAATTACACATATATCTGGTCGCTTACCGGCTTCCGGACTTCTAATCGACGTCCATATATGACGCCACCAAAAAATAAGATTTCAAGTCGACGGCAAATTTTATGCCCGACAAATAGACGTTTTTTATTTTAGTTTTTTTCTCAAATCAACATCCTTATGTTTGGCTTATCTAATCGACGTCCGATTAATGGGCTTGAAGCAGTAAATTCACAAACCAAATGGTGGGTTGAATATAAACTTAAAGAGTTGTTGGCAAATAAAAGTTAAAATCATAGAGCACCTTTCAAGAATTGGCTGTACGTTTCATTCTTTATGTTGTTTTAGTCTGGATACATTTTAACACTATTTCAACATTAGAGGTACTAGTATTTTGATACTGGTGATAATTGTAATAATTGTAATAATTGGTTATGATTAAAAATGCATTTAAGAAACCGCTTCACTAATGATAATCGAATTTAGATATCCTTTTAATATCATTCGCCTTCGTTTCCCTGACATGAAAAATATGAAACAATTAAATTCAGAATACATAATTTATGTACTAACAATTTCAAATCAAAATAATCTAGGAAAAACAAAGCATATTTGCATCAGGCCCCCAATCGAGACTATGTGTATATTTATTCACCAAAATTTCCGGAATAATTGTTGGAAACTATCAGATGAGTTGATTTCACAAATTTTTTTTAATGGTAAATAATTGCTTACCTTCTTCTACTTGAGTGTCAAGGACCCGGGTTAGAAAATACAGAAGTTGAAAGTATATAAGTCTTAAAGAATGTACAATAGCAAAACGATAACGATGAAAAGACAGTACTTTACCTTTTGTCAAATCTTTAAAAGTCAAATTTATCTTGATTGATCCCCGGATTTTACGATCAATGTGTCCGTAATCAATTATCATACCCAACAGAGGTCGAAGAGCATTCAAAAAAGCGTCTTTATCTTGAAAAATACTTGTTTTTGCTTCAAGATCCATCAGAATGCAATTCTGTTCAACTGAATTTATTTTGAATCTTCCTCGTAGTTCTTTTCCTCTGTGTAACTCAACTTTGTTTATGACGTTTTCTTCATCCAAATGTTCCGCTTCCGCTTTGAGTAAAGTAGTTACAACTCGTGGATCCTCATCTGTGTCTGTATAGAAATCATTACATTGCACTAAATGTCACAAACAAAACAACTGTATAAAGGATGGGGTGAGATTTAAAAAAAAACATGATTAAGCCCTCCGCATTGTTGTGCCTGTCTCAAGACATTGTTTGTCTTCTATGATTTTTAATTTTAGTTTCTTGTGCATATTTCGGAGTTTTGTATGACGTCCATTATATCTGAACTAGTATGCAGTTTTGTTGGGGGACAAACTGAAGTACGACTCCGGATGCGGGGGTTTCTCGCTGCATTGAAGACCCATTGTGGTCTTCGTCCTTTGTCTGGTCATTGGCCGGGTTGTTGTCTCTTTGACACATTCCCCATTTCCATTCTCAATTTTAAAACTTACAGGCACACACATATTGTATGAATACATTGTACTAATAGTCTAAATCAATGTTTTTGTAGGTTAATATATTCCTTCGCATATCATATTTTCTTTAACTTGAGGGAAGCCAGATTTTATTGAGATGTTAAGCATGCTGAATAGAACTTAAACGATGCCTATGAATTGATAAACATTATTCCCTTTGATACACATACGTAATGTAATTATTTGTTAGTAAAATAAGAGCGGCCTCGGCGGCCGAGTAGTCTTAGTAGTTACTACTTTTATCCACAACCTGTCAACACTGAGTTTGTGATTTACTTCGAATACCGTTCCTGTGAGTGCACTCGACTTTATTTTAAGTTGACTATCGAAGATCGGTGATTTTTTATGGGCACTCTGGTATCGACCTCCAACAAAAGCTGGCTTAAAAGTGGTATTTAAACACCAAAGTTCAAGATATATCGTAAAATAGGAGTTTTGAATCAAGTGATAGTTTCGAGATAATACTCTACCCTTTTTGTACCAATTGGTCAAGTACACAATACTTGCCAACTTGATATTAAGCAAACATAATTGTTCGACGTATACTACCTTTATGGCTTGGACTTCTGTGTAAATCCCGATAGTCCATGTTTATTGTTGCATTGACTAATCCAAATTTCTCTCCAAATACACCTGTGAATTTAAACCATTGTGGTGACGTCAGCCTATTCATTTACCGTGGATTCTTTTTCTAGAATCAACGCTTCCTAAATCTGTCGCTGAAATGGGCTCACCACAATAGATTCTTTTGTTTCCTTTGTGTGCCTAATTTCATTAAGTTTGAATTGACTTATTAACTGATTTCGGTTCACTAATGGAATTGTTTTAAAAACTTACCTTTAATTTTTGTGATTTCTATATGCCTTCACTGGGATTCGAACCCGTCCATGAATTCTGATATATGTTACTGACATCAACATATCGACGAAACCTCTGGGCTAACAATTGATTACGATTAAAACGTCTATTTTATTTAATATACAAATGAATATCTGATATACATCGGCACAACAGTCAAACAGGGCTTCTAACTTGATATATACATAATAGGCAAACGAATAGTATGAATTGGTAGCCACGAGGTTTCATGGTTAAGATAAATGAGTGTATGGTACGGACTTGTATTTTTAGGTTCGAATCCCTGAATTCTCTACTTTTCCAGTTTTTGTTCTTGTTTTGTGTGCTATTGTGGATAATTTGTGTAATAAAAGCGAGTTTGGTCGGGTTTTTTTTTATTATTGTTGGCTATTCCACATGTTGGAAGCAAAAATGATTACATTCTCATGATTTGTCCATTTTTGTTTTTTAAATTAATATAATATGATTTCATCTGTTTTGCTACATAATTTTACATCTGTCAATTCGTAAATTCCTATGCTAGAAAATCGTGATGTGCCTAGAATTAGGCTATTTGTTAAAAAATTTCGGAAACATACTTATTATATGCACTATATATATGTTCTTTGTCGGGTTGTATTCCCTTTGATACATTCTCCATTTTAATAGAAATAAGTTCGAATATATCTTATTATGTAAAAACAGACAATGTTCAGATGCCTGATAGTATAAAGATCTTTAAGGACAGACGTGTTGTGTTATCATATATTTCTATTTTTTATTTAACCATTTAATTGTGATATTCAATTTATTGTAATGAATCATTAATTTTGACACGATTACATGGTTATTTCAACTCACTTAAAATACCGTCTAATTAAGAATAGGCGATAATTTTTAAAAGACATTAACACAATAGTTTAAGTTAGATACAATGGATAAGCGCCGATTATAGAAAAACAAACTATTCGCCCTCCGGGCTCATGTTTTTTTTTTAAGAATCAACGCCATTATATATCCATTATATCTATATCACAGAAACGCATTGTATAAATATAATCATAAGTTGTCCTATAATGGTTTAGTTTTTAATATTTTAATTTTCAATTTTGACCATTTTTTATCATCACAAAGGCGGTGTTCTAAATTGTATAAAATAAAACTAAAATGCTTGGAAAACGAACAAAGCATTATGTTAATAGTTACAGAAACGTAAATCAAATAGTCCTTATTATGTCTGCTGATTTGTGTGGTACATATACGTTGATTGCATGTGCTCGTGACTTTAAAAATGCCGTTAAATGCCTAAAGTGATTCATAGGAGGTTTCTGATACTTTTCCATTACATTTTGATTTATAATGAAATGATAGGGGATTAACTAGGTTGAGATAAAACGAAATAGTATGCAAGACAAATCCTTGTGATAACTAGAAAGCAATAACCAATCTAACGCTTTGCCATAATTTCTAAACCTTATATGTCTGAAAAGAAATAGGAGACATACGATGTGTCTAAGCGAATCATGGTAAGGCAATCCGCTACAAATAGGTTCACAAAATTTTATTACACATTAAACCTATTATTATATCTAGAATACTACAGAATGCTCATACATTGAAACGAGTCTATGCAATGTTTGCTGTTTCTTTTGGACTTTTATATGCTTAAATCTGTGGAAAATAGATTATATAAATTATAATCAACATTAGTGAAAATATGAGTTTGACAGCTATTGTTGATTTCAACACATTGTGATTCATCAAGCAGTGATGGCGAGGAAAGAACAAAATATTTCCAGAGCAAATTTACAGATCTAACATTGTTGGGTTGAATGAAATTCAAAACAGTGTGGCTGTGGCCATTGATTGACAACTTAAATTCATCCATTGACTGGGACAATTTAAGTGAACATTTGTATGTAACGACCACTGCTCACTATGTACTTTTTAAAGACACTTAAACTATGGGGTCACCAAAGGTTCTCAACACCTTAATAAAGTAATTCGAAAAACTAATCAGAAATAACACGATGATTTGATTTATATCAATTATATAAATCAAAACATAAAGGTTATTCCTGATTAATTTTTTGAATTATTTTAAAATTAAAGGCGTTAAGAAACCTTTGGTGACCCCACAGTTTAAATGTCTATCGTAGGTACGTCGTGAACAGTGGTCGTTACAGAAAAACGTTCATGTAAATTGTCCCAGTCAATGGATGAATTTAATGTGTCAATAAATGGCCACAGCCACACTGTTTTGGATTTCATTCTATATATATATATATAATATGAAACGTCGCAAGATACTGGTGTCACCTAACATTACTTACTGGAAGACGTTATCCAAAATAAAAACGTTAGAATGCACGTTTTTCAGATGGCTTTCTAAAATTAACGGATTTTATGAGCAAAATTGATGAACTTCAGATTCATGTTTTCTTAGATTATATTCTAAGCTTTTTATTAAGAAATAGAAAAATAAAAATTGAATTGAAACTATTTGTTTAATATACATTTTAATTACAAAAGCAATCGATTTTTTTTAATACACTACGCACTGCTAACATGGCTAATGCACTCATGTATACACTGCAGAATGTCGAGGCGAATGGACTACGGTATAAATAGCATGACAGTGCCATTGGGTTCTGCACAAATATATACAATACAAAGGAAGCAGCGGGAACAATAGCTGTTTTCTTTTCTATGATTTTGTATTGTAGCGGATCGGCCTGTCGATCATTATAAATTCCGGAAAACACTCCATGCAGTTCCGCGAGGAATTAGTGCCCCCTCCCATGAATCAGTACGAGCTTTTACCTAAAACATTTGAAGTTTTCTCAACAAGCAACAAAAATTACCCGTATTCTGAAACGTCTGTGAAAACCGCAATAATGACAATTGACGTACATTTTGTATATTTTGTTACATAACGTTAAAATCGTATGTGGAGACATTGTATCGGATATTATAGTTTTATCCGATATCTCGTATTTTCGATTAAATTTATAAGAATTTACTATCAAAATAGAGATAACTTTTTGTACTTTTTTCCCTTATATATTGTTTTATGTAGCGAATAGTACTGTATTAAATAAATATCATGAAAAAAAACCCGAAAAACGTCATCCTATGTCAATTGGGTTTGAAGGGAACAAATTGTCGGACATTGATATTCGACTCGAACAAAAAGAATTTGTTATTAAAATCCCTGATTATTGCTTGAGGCGAAAGTAAGAGCTTTGTACAAAATACTAGTATGATAATTATTTACTTATGACGTGATGATTGCTCTGGTGTCCCTTTTTATTGGACAATTTAGAAAAATGACAGCAATTTTTTTGTGCATGGGACACATAATTCCCAGCAGGCATACAACGTTGAACCAACGTTGAAAATATGTTGAAATTTGGTTGTAGCGTTGATCAACGTAAAATCAACGTTGTAGTTACAAGTTTCGATTGTACAATGGAGACCACAATATGGAACAAAAGTGCAAGATGCATATAATATGCCCCTGAAATATCTTGGAGTGTGCCTAGCAGAAGGACTAAATTTCAAAAAATAAAATTAAGTATTCAGATTGTGTTTTTTTGAAATTGCAAGATGCATATGTGGGCAACTTGTTGTATAATTACTGTTTTATGTCACAAACATATTTTGAGTATAGTTATTTAATAGTACAACATGTCTATCTAGAAAAAATTGTAAGGGTTCCGCGAAACCCAGTGTCTCGCCTACTTTTGCTGTTAATCACACACTCATCAAAAATGATGAAAAAAAATCAATAAAATTATTCCTCTTGATACTATCTTTTGATTGTCAGAAGCTTCTATCCAAGTTTGGTAAAAATCCAGGCTAGTTTAAGAATCTTTAAAATGTTTTAAATACTTTAACTGCAGACTATGTTAACTAGAAGAAAAGTCCATTTATAAGTAAAATACAGGAAAAATGGAATTTTATTTTTACAAAATTTTCTTCTGGATACTATCTTCTGATCATAAACAAGCTTCTGGCCAAGTTTCTTACAATTCCAGGATAGTTTAAGAAAGTTATTAAAATTTTAAAAACTTTAACCACAGAGTGAATGTAATGTTTCCTGGCAGAATAAAACTAATCCATTTATAAGTAAAATACGGCAAAAATGGAATTTTATTTTTACAAAATTTACTTCTGGATACTATCTTATGAACATAAACAAGCTTCTGTCCGAGTTTCGTACAATTCAAGGATAGTTTAAGAAAGTTATTAAAATTTCAAAAACTTTAACCACAGAGTGAATATTTGTGGACGCCGCCGACGACGGCGACGACGCCGACGCCGACGGAATGTAGGATCGCTATGTCTCGCTTTTTCGACTAAAGTTGAAGGCTCGACAAAAATGAAGGCACAAAAATGTATGATAACAACATACTACATGTACACCAACCACCAACAAATGACTATCCCACTTAGTAATCAAAGGTACCAGGATTTAATTTAATACACCAGGCGCACGTTTCGTCTACATAAGACTTATCAGTGATGCTCAGACCATACTTGTTATAAAGTCAAACAAGTACAAAGTTGAAGAGCATTGAGGACCAACAATTCCAAAAAGTAACATATAGTTTTGCGAAAGTTTTATTACACATTAAATGCCTTTGGTGGATATAGTAAAGGGTAGAGATTTCAGCTGTTAACAATTCTCAATTCAACCAATGTTCAATATCCTATTCTCAACATTTACCACATTAACAGTCTATCTGGGCACAATTCCCATCTATTTTCAACATACACTAACCACAGTTCAACCAATATTCGACATGTTATCAGCATGCACTGACCACAGATCAACCAGCTTTCGACCTGATTTTAACATACATTGACCACAGTTCAACCAAAATTCTACCTGATCACAACATACACTGACCACAGTACAACCAACATTCGATCTGATTTTAACATGCAACAACCACAAGTCAACCAACATTCAACTTGTTTTCAACTTGCATTGATCACAATTCAACCAGCAATCAACTTGTTTTCAACATACATCGACCAAATATAGACCAAAATTCAACCTATTTTCAACGTTGGAAGCTAACGTTGAATCAACGTTATGTTTTCAACGTCATATCAATTTTCAATCCAACACTACTTTTCAACATAGATTCAACGTTGAAATCTGACGCTTATTCAATGTTGATTCAACGTTGTTGTGCCTGCTGGGGGATTTTTTTTATGGTTGATACAATATTCCGAATTTTCCAAAACTTAAAGTGTAACGTGGGACAAGGAAATAATATTAAAAAATGAAAGTTTAATTGATTTCTACTGAATGAAAAAAGTCTGTTACATATACAACATTGCAATATTCTGAAAGTAGAAAGCTTTAAAATGATATATAACACTTTAGAAGACGACTTATAATGTATATAAATTAATGACTTGAATGTGTCTTCTCTGCGATTTCACTAAAATAACACCAGTATCGTGCGACGTTTCTATGTATACACTTCAACATATTCCTCTTGTTGATACGAACACATATCTACGGTGGGTTAACCGTTTGTTTTACTTTTTTTCTGTTGGCTACATTAACCCAACTCATAAATAAAGAGAGTCGCACCTTCCGAACGGACGATTCGGATAATCATTTTATACACAGATATATGCCTTTACAAAGTCAGGCATGTCACAATTGTTTTCCATTTATAGGACGAATTTGAGATTTTGATTTTGCCATTTGCTAAGTGACACCTTATTTAAATTTTCATGGAGTTTGGTATTTCAATTTTTATCTTTTCAGTAACTGGTGATACTACTGATAACCAGCAGTCGTGACCAAAGTTTTGTCTCACTTAGATAATTACTTTTATCGTTATTTTCTGCATTTTTCCTTTGATCTTTTTTTAAATAATTGTTCATATCATGCTACTCGCTTAAGATGGAAAAGTATCGCTAGAAACTAAGGAGGCACGTGGCGTTGCTAATAAAACTGACATGAAATTGACAACGTTGTCATAAGTAAAATAGCGATAAACAGATTATCTTTGGTCATCCGTGCCGGCTCAAGCAAGAAAATAATTTCGTTGAGATGTTCAACAATAATCTATAAGTATCGTTTTACCTTTTATAGACTACTATATCTTTTGTGCACACATACCTAGTGTTTGCTTAATTTCTTGAACATGTCTATTCATCATGTTCATGTCTAGTCTCATTTCTTCCTGGGTTTGAAAAACATTTTCAATTAAACCAAGCTGTTTCATCACATCGAAAAAACATTCGTCCTAGTAATGAAAATAGTTATTGTCATCTTTCGCATATTACCACATCGAACATGACTCAAACATCGTCATAGTTTTTACTTCCTTTTTTAATCTTTTAAACAAACTTTTTGTTATTGTATTTCGAATACATGTATGTCAGCAAATGCCGATGATTTATAAGTTCTGTCTATTCAGACCCTGGTCTATTCAAGTTCGAGCCTGACATATTGTAATGAAGCTTGTTGATTATTGCTTTTACATTAAATTCCTGTTAAAGCATTGCCTTTTTTGTGTCATTTAGTTGCAAAAGGACAAGAATAAAGTGAACTCCACCCTTTACATGTAACCACTAAGGAATAAATTAACACACAGCAATACGAAAAGTGAATCCCAGTTTCAAAGAAAGTTAGGATAGGTAAAAGAAGACACTAAGCTAAACGACAATGATGTACATAAATTAACAAAGGACAATTAGCAGGTAATTACATATGCCAGCTCCAGGCCGCAATTGAACTGATTGGAAGAGTATGTCTTTATTAAGTATACTTTTCAATATGATGAAAAATTTCATAAAAAATGGTCTTCTAAAAACATTAATAGAATACAAGAATATGTTTGTGGAAAATATTCAGGATGAAAATTATTAATTCAACAGTTGTTTCGGTATTATATAGTGACATAGAAGTTTCAAAACTATTAAAAGGCCACCGTACGGCCTTTAACAGGTGTTTTTTTTGTCTTCATACTGCTTGTGCATCGCGTACTTAAAATTATGCCAATGTTTTTTTTCGAAATGTTTAATACGATAGTTATAAGCTTTGCTAGCTTTTGAGATTTAAACTTAAAAAAAAAACAGTTCTTTACCTTCTGCAATAATGATTTATATTCTTCCTCACTAATGCGAGCACTTTTCATAGTGTCTATATGACCCTTGACAGCGTCGTATAAATCTTCGTCTGAGGTTATTGCTAACTTTAAAATTGATCTTTCTAGGTTTCCCATAATATCTATAAATTCGCTTGACGAGAAAGACTTCGAGCTATATGCATGGGTTATTCTGTTCCGTTGTTTCAAAATGTTTTCCACCTCTGTAACATGTTCTTGTTCTAAGTGAGGATCACGCATGATAAAACAGAGCAGAGTGACATCAAACTCTTTATCTTTTATCATTTTATTCTTTGTCTGGATTTTGCACAAACAATACTGGGTTATCTTCCCATTGCTTTTCTTAACACTTTTTCCATTACTGCAAACAGCTTTTCTTGTAGAAACTTCATATATTTGTTCAAATTTCCATCTTTGTAGCTTGTTTGGTTTCTTTTGGAAAGTTTCTGAACATTGACAACAAGGAGTCTCTGATTGCCATTCGTGGTATAAATCATGTTTTCTTTTATCAAGACATTTTATAAAACTGTTATTGTAAAATGGTTCAATAATTCTATGTTTTGCAAAAGATCGAAGGACGGTTGGTGCTATATCAAATGTTACTTTAATCAATCGGATATAATCATATTCTGCTATATCGCTCATTTCGTACCTGTATAAAATACACAGTTAGAATATAACTATGAAATAAATTGATGAACTATAAAGTTTGTGTATCTTCATATTATTGAGTTGTGTTGAATAAATGCGAAATATATTAAAGCAACATTCAACTTCTAGTAAGAACAAAACTGACAACTTCATTGCCCAAAACAAAACAACAATACCAAAATACAAACGACAGTTTACAAACACCAACATAGAAAACTAAAGACTGAGCAACGCGATCATCACTGAATACGCGATTTGTCTCATGTGTTCCGGAAGGGTAAGCTGATCCTGCTAAATATGAAGCACCCGTTGTGTTGTTTATGTATTACTTATGTGACATTTGTATATATGAAATTAAAACTAATTAAGTCGGAGCACCCGGAAACAATTTTGGAAAACATAATAAAGATTTTCAAAGGGTATTGGGTTCTGTGGATTTCTAATATGTCTTGTCTGTGATTGCTAATGTCAGTGTTAAAGTGGAGTGTTGAAATAAAAAGTTAGTACATTTATAAGTTTGAGATTGAATTAAAACAAAAATCAATATTTTTCTTTAGATACTAGTTATGGGTCATGAAGAATAACTTTGTCCATCTTTGATAATATTTTCATAAAATTTTACAAATTAATCATGTTAATCATGTCTAAACAATTTTTAAAAGATAGACAAATTCATCTTAGGTCAAGTTTGCCTGAGGGAGATGAAAAAATAACGATGCAAAACAAAAGATGAATGTACGACAGTAAAACGAAACGCCATGTTCACCTATCGATAATATTATAAAAACCTTTACGAAACCTGAACGTATTTAAGCAGCAAAAGTCTTTAATCCGAAAATCATATAGAGAAGACATGTTTTAATATACATGTATATACTATCTGCATTGGTTTTATATTTTTTTTTAAAGTTTATTCATGTGACTTTCCACCTGGTTTATTGTTCTTTTGAAAGACGAGATAAAAGTTCAAACAACGGTCAACACTATACATCATAATGACTTAATGTCTGACATCTTCATTATACAATAACCACTACATTTGTAAGAAATATATGCGTTCTAATCGGAAATACCAAATTAAGCATACATGCTATAACTATTGCGTATTTGGTTGTTTTTTATTTGTGGAATAAAAAGTATTTTATAGTACATTACTTGGCTGCATGAAAGCATAGCACGTTTACAAATGTGGTTACTGCACGGTTATTGTCTAGAAAAATTAAAGAACCTTAGTGAGCGCGCTCACAGACCCCACGTCCCAACACTGTCATTGGAGAAATAAAATATGTGTAAGAAAACAAAATTGTATAAGAAAAAAAAATTGAATCATAATTTCCTGTCAATATGTCCATCTACATAGTATGTCCTTATTATCTACAAAGTTTCATGAAATTCTGTTGTGTGGTTTGAGAGGAGTTGCGATGACAAACTGTTGCAGTAGTACATAAATTCCAAGCGAGAGGAGTCAACAGTATAGTGAGGCAAATAAGTTCAAAGGGGCGTAACTCCTAGAAAAAAAATTGAATCGCAATTTCCCGTCGATATGCAAAACTACATAGTATGTCCTTATTATCTAAAAAGGTTTCGTGAAATTCTGTTGTGTGGTTTGAGAGGAGTTGCGATGACAAACTGTTGCAGTAGTACATAAATTCCAAGCGAGAGGAGTCAACAGTATAGTGAGGCAAATAAGTTCAAAGGGGCGTAACTCCTAGAAAAAAAATTGAATCGCAATTTCCCGTCGATATCCACAGCTACATAGTATGTCCTTATTATCTTAAAAGGTTTCGTGAAATTCTGTTGTGTGGTTTGAGAGGAGTTGCGATGACAAACTGTTGCAGAAGTACATTAAAGTAAATAAGTTCAAAGGGGCGTAACTCCTAGAAAAAAAATTGAATCGCAATTTCCCGTCAACATGCACAACTACATAGTATGTCCTTATTATCTGAAAAGGTTTCGCTCCCCAAGGTTGACTGGGGTATAGAAATATGGTCAACTGATCTTCTCCCGACCGGCAGTAAAACACTTGCCGAAGTGGGGCGTCCGTTTGGCTGTGCGGGATGTATCAAGTTCGCAGTCACGTCCGGTCAGAAGGGGGACGTTAAATCCGATGCCTCGTGTAAAGACAGTGCCACGCTCTTTGCACGTTAAGAACCCTTGCAACAACTCTTTGAGGGGTCCGTAGGTGGCCTGTTGCAAGGCAAAATTTCTGTCCCTATCCAATATACCCTACTTTTCCGGTGGCAGTCCAAATTTCTCCGACCATCATCCCAGATGGCCTCTATTGTCTCAACCTACCTATTGTATTTATTGTGAACCTGTTCTCGTCCTGAATATGCATGAAATATTTGCCACTGGACGTTAAGAAACCAACAATCAATCAATCAATCTGAAAAGGTTTCGTGAAATTCTGTTGTGTGGTTTGAGAGGAGTTAAGTTGCGATGACAAACTGTTGCAGTAGTACATTAAAGTAAATAAGTTCAAAGGGGCGTAGCTCCTAGAAAAAAAAATTGAATCGCAATTTCCCGTCAACATGCACAACTACATAGTAAGTCCTTATTATCTGAAAAGGTTTCGTGAAATTCTGTTGTGTGGTTTGAGAGGAGTTGCGATGACAAACTGTTGCAGTAGTACATTAAAGTAAATAAGTTCAAAGGGGCGTAACTCCTAGAAAAAAAATTGAATTGCAATTTCCCGTCGATATGCACAACTACATAGTATGTCCTTATTATCTGAAAAGGTTTCGTGAAATTCTGTTGTGTGGTTTGAGAGGAGTTGCGATGACAAACTGTTGCAGTAGTACATTAAAGTAAATAAGTTCAAAGGGGCGTAACTCCTAGAAAAAAAATTTAATCGCAATTTCCCGTCGATATGCACAACTACATAGTATGTCCTTATTATCTTAAAAGGTTTCGTGAAATTCTGTTGTGTGGTTTGAGAGGAGTTGCGATGACAAACTGTTGCAGAAGTACATTAAAGTAAATAAGTTCAAAGGGGCGTAACTCCTAGAAAAAAAATTGAATCGCAATTTCCCGTCAACATGCACAACTACATAGTATGTCCTTATTATCTGAAAAGGTTTCGCTCCCCAAGGGTGACTGGGGTATAGAAATATGGTCAACTGATCTTCTCCCGACCGGCAGTAAAACACTTGCCGAAGTGGGGCGTCCGTTTGGCTGTGCGGGATGTATCAAGTTCGCAGTCACGTCCGGTCAGAAGGGGGACGTTAAATCCGATGCCTCGTGTAAAGACAGTGCCACGCTCTTTGCACGTTAAGAACCCTTGCAACAACTCTTTGAGGGGTCCGTAGGTGGCCTGTTGCAAGGCAAAATTTCTGTCCCTATCCAATATACCCTACTTTTCCGGTGGCAGTCCAAATTTCTCCGACCATCATCCCAGATGGCCTCTATTGTCTCAACCTACCTATTGTATTTATTGTGAACCTGTTCTCGTCCTGAATATGCATGAAATATTTGCCACTGGACGTTAAGAAACCAACAATCAATCAATCAATCTGAAAAGGTTTCGTGAAATTCTGTTGTGTGGTTTGAGAGGAGTTAAGTTGCGATGACAAACTGTTGCAGTAGTACATTAAAGTAAATAAGTTCAAAGGGGCGTAGCTCCTAGAAAAAAAAATTGAATCGCAATTTCCCGTCAACATGCACAACTACATAGTAAGTCCTTATTATCTGAAAAGGTTTCGTGAAATTCTGTTGTGTGGTTTGAGAGGAGTTGCGATGACAAACTGTTGCAGTAGTACATTAAAGTAAATAAGTTCAAAGGGGCGTAACTCCTAGAAAAAAAATTGAATTGCAATTTCCCGTCGATATGCACAACTACATAGTATGTCCTTATTATCTGAAAAGGTTTCGTGAAATTCTGTTGTGTGGTTTGAGAGGAGTTGCGATGACAAACTGTTGCAGTAGTACATTAAAGTAAATAAGTTCAAAGGGGCGTAACTCCTAGAAAAAAAATTTAATCGCAATTTCCCGTCGATATGCACAACTACATAGTATGTCCTTATTATCTTAAAAGGTTTCGTGAAATTCTGTTGTGTGGTTTGAGAGGAGTTGCGATGACAAACTGTTGCAGAAGTACATTAAAGTAAATAAGTTCAAAGGGGCGTAACTCCTAGAAAAAAAATTGAATCGCAATTTCCCGTCAACATGCACAACTACATAGTATGTCCTTATTATCTGAAAAGGTTTCGCTCCCCAAGGGTGACTGGGGTATAGAAATATGGTCAACTGATCTTCTCCCGACCGGCAGTAAAACACTTGCCGAAGTGGGGCGTCCGTTTGGCTGTGCGGGATGTATCAAGTTCGCAGTCACGTCCGGTCAGAAGGGGGACGTTAAATCCGATGCCTCGTGTAAAGACAGTGCCACGCTCTTTGCACGTTAAGAACCCTTGCAACAACTCTTTGAGGGGTCCGTAGGTGGCCTGTTGCAAGGCAAAATTTCTGTCCCTATCCAATATACCCTACTTTTCCGGTGGCAGTCCAAATTTCTCCGACCATCATCCCAGATGGCCTCTATTGTCTCAACCTACCTATTGTATTTATTGTGAACCTGTTCTCGTCCTGAATATGCATGAAATATTTGCCACTGGACGTTAAGAAACCAACAATCAATCAATCAATCTGAAAAGGTTTCGTGAAATTCTGTTGTGTGGTTTGAGAGGAGTTGCGATGACAAACTGTTGCAGTAGTACATTAAAGTAAATAAGTTCAAAGGGGCGTAACTCCTAGAAAAACAAAATTGAATCGCAATTTCCCGTCAACATGCACAACTACATAGTAAGTCCTTATTATCTGAAAAGGTTTCGTGAAATTCTGTTGTGTGGTTTGAGAGGAGTTGCGATGACAAACTGTTGCAGTAGTACATTAAAGTAAATAAGTTCAAAGGGGCGTAACTCCTAGAAAAAAAATTGAATTGCAATTTCCCGTCGATATGCACAACTACATAGTATGTCCTTATTATCTGAAAAGGTTTCGTGAAATTCTGTTGTGTGGTTTGAGAGGAGTTGCGATGACAAACTGTTGCAGTAGTACATTAAAGTAAATAAGTTCAAAGGGGCGTAACTCCTAGAAAAAAAATTTAATCGCAATTTCCCGTCGATATGCACAACTACATAGTATGTCCTTATTATCTTAAAAGGTTTCGTGAAATTCTGTTGTGTGGTTTGAGAGGAGTTGCGATGACAAACTGTTGCAGAAGTACATTAAAGTAAATAAGTTCAAAGGGGCGTAACTCCTAGAAAAAAAATTGAATTGCAATTTCCCGTCGATATGCACAACTACATAGTATGTCCTTATTATCTGAAAAGGTGTCGCTCCCCAAGGGTGACTGGGGTATAGAAATATGGTCAACTGATCTTCTCCCGACCGGCAGTAAAACACTTGCCGAAGTGGGGCGTCCGTTTGGCTGTGCGGGATGTATCAAGTTCGCAGTCACGTCCGGTCAGAAGGGGGACGTTAAATCCGATGCCTCGTGTAAAGACAGTGCCACGCTCTTTGCACGTTAAGAACCCTTGCAACAACTCTTTGAGGGGTCCGTAGGTGGCCTGTTGCAAGGCAAAATTTCTGTCCCTATCCAATATACCCTACTTTTCCGGTGGCAGTCCAAATTTCTCCGACCATCATCCCAGATGGCCTCTATTGTCTCAACCTACCTATTGTATTTATTGTGAACCTGTTCTCGTCCTGAATATGCATGAAATATTTGCCACTGGACGTTAAGAAACCAACAATCAATCAATCAATCTGAAAAGGTTTCGTGAAATTCTGTTGTGTGGTTTGAGAGGAGTTGCGATGACAAACTGTTGCAGTAGTACATTAAAGTAAATAAGTTCAAAGGGGCGTAACTCCTAGAAAAACAAAATTGAATCGCAATTTCCCGTCAACATGCACAACTACATAGTAAGTCCTTATTATCTGAAAAGGTTTCGTGAAATTCTGTTGTGTGGTTTGAGAGGAGTTGCGATGACAAACTGTTGCAGTAGTACATTAAAGTAAATAAGTTCAAAGGGGCGTAACTCCTAGAAAAAAAATTGAATTGCAATTTCCCGTCGATATGCACAACTACATAGTATGTCCTTATTATCTGAAAAGGTTTCGTGAAATTCTGTTGTGTGGTTTGAGAGGAGTTGCGATGACAAACTGTTGCAGTAGTACATTAAAGTAAATAAGTTCAAAGGGGCGTAACTCCTAGAAAAAAAATTTAATCGCAATTTCCCGTCGATATGCACAACTACATAGTATGTCCTTATTATCTTAAAAGGTTTCGTGAAATTCTGTTGTGTGGTTTGAGAGGAGTTGCGATGACAAACTGTTGCAGAAGTACATTAAAGTAAATAAGTTCAAAGGGGCGTAACTCCTAGAAAAAAAATTGAATTGCAATTTCCCGTCGATATGCACAACTACATAGTATGTCCTTATTATCTGAAAAGGTGTCGCTCCCCAAGGGTGACTGGGGTATAGAAATATGGTCAACTGATCTTCTCCCGACCGGCAGTAAAACACTTGCCGAAGTGGGGCGTCCGTTTGGCTGTGCGGGATGTATCAAGTTCGCAGTCACGTCCGGTCAGAAGGGGGACGTTAAATCCGATGCCTCGTGTAAAGACAGTGCCACGCTCTTTGCACGTTAAGAACCCTTGCAACAACTCTTTGAGGGGTCCGTAGGTGGCCTGTTGCAAGGCAAAATTTCTGTCCCTATCCAATATACCCTACTTTTCCGGTGGCAGTCCAAATTTCTCCGACCATCATCCCAGATGGCCTCTATTGTCTCAACCTACCTATTGTATTTATTGTGAACCTGTTCTCGTCCTGAATATGCATGAAATATTTGCCACTGGACGTTAAGAAACCAACAATCAATCAATCAATCTGAAAAGGTTTCGTGAAATTCTGTTGTGTGGTTTGAGAGGAGTTGCGATGACAAACTGTTGCAGTAGTACATTAAAGTAAATAAGTTCAAAGGGGCGTAACTCCTAGAAAAACAAAATTGAATCGCAATTTCCCGTCAACATGCACAACTACATAGTAAGTCCTTATTATCTGAAAAGGTTTCGTGAAATTCTGTTGTGTGGTTTGAGAGGAGTTGCGATGACAAACTGTTGCAGTAGTACATTAAAGTAAATAAGTTCAAAGGACGGATGTCAAGTAGGTTCAATATTCAACATTCAACATTCAACATTCATTTTTTTTTTTTTTTTTTTTTTTTTTTTTTTTTTCTCTCGTATCCATTTTCAACATTCAACATTCCATTTCAACATTCAACATTCGATTTCAATATTCAACATTCAACATTCAAATTTTTTTTTTTTTTTTTTTTTTTTTCTCGTTTCCATTTTCAACATTCAATATTCCATTTCAACATTCAACATTCGATTTCAATATTCAACATTCAACATTCAAATTTTTTTTTTTTTTTTTTTTCTCGTATCCATTTTCAACATTCAACATTCCATTTCAACATTCAACATTCGATTTCAATATTCAACATTCAACATTCAAATTTTTTATTTATTTTTTTTTTTCTCGTTTCCATTTTCAACATTCAATATTCCATTTCAACATTCAACATTCGATTTCAATATTCAACATTCAACATTCAAATTTTTTTTTTTTTTTTTTTTTATCGTATCCATTTTCAACATTCAACATTCCATTTCAACATTCAACATTCATTTTCAACATTCAACATTCGTTTTCAACATTCGATTTTCAACTTTCAACATTCGATTTCAACATTCAACATTCGTTTTCAACATTCGATTTTCAACTTTCAACATTCAACATTCGTTTTCAACATTCAACATTCGTTTTCAACATTCAACATACGATTTCAACATTCGATTTTCAACATTCAACATTCCATTTCAACATTCAACATTCGATTTCAATATTCAACATTCAACATTCAAATTTTTTTTTTTTTTTTTTTTTTTTCTCGTTTCCATTTTCAACATTCAATATTCCATTTCAACATTCAACATTCGATTTCAATATTCAACATTCAACATTCAAATTTTTTTTTTTTTTTTTTTTTCTCGTATCCATTTTCAACATTCAACATTCCATTTCAACATTCAACATTCGTTTTCAACATTAAACATTCGTTTTCAACATTCGATTTTCAACTTTCAACATTCGATTTCAACATTCAACATTCGTTTTCAACATTCGATTTTCAACTTTCAACATTCGTTTTCAACATTCAACATTCGTTTTCAACATTCAACATTCGTTTTCAACATTCAACATTCGTTTTCAACATTCAACATTCGTTTTCAACATTCAACATTCGTTTTCAACATTCAACATACGATTTCAACATTCGATTTTCAACATTCAACATTCCATTTCAACATTCAACATTCGATTTCAATATTCAACATTCAACATTCAACATTCGATTTCAATATTCAACATTCAACATTCAATTTTTTTTTTTTTTTTTTTTTTCTCGTTTCCATTTTCAACATTCAATATTCCATTTCAACATTCAACATTCGATTTCAATATTCAACATTTAACATTCAAATTTTTTTTTTTTTTTTTTCTCGTATCCATTTTCAACATTCAACATTCCATTTCAACATTCAACATTCGTTTTCAACATTCAACATTCGTTTTCAACGTTCGATTTTAAACTTTCAACATTCGATTTCAACATTCAACATTCGTTTTCAACATTCGATTTTCAACTTTCAACATTCGTTTTCAACATTCAACATTCGTTTTCAACATTCAACATTCGTTTTCAACATTCAACATTCGTTTTCAACATTCAACATTCGTTTTCAACATTCAACATTCGTTTTCAACATTCGATTTTCAACTTTCAACATTCGATTTTCAACTTTCAACATTCGGTTTCAACATTCACCATTCGGTTTCAACATTCAATTTTCAACTTTCAACATTCGATATCAACATTCAACATCCGTTTTCAACATTCAACATTCGTTTTCAACATTCGATTTTAAACTTTCAACATTCGGTTTCAACATTCAACATTCGTTTTCAACATTCGATTTTCAACTTTCAACATTCAACATTCGTTTTCATCATTCAACATTCGTTTTCAACATTCGATTTTCAACTTTCAACATTCGTTTTCAACATTCAATTTTCAACTTTCAACATTCGATTTCAACATTCAACATTCGTTTTCAACATTCAACATTCGTTTTCAAATGAAGCAAATGACCGTGAATGGATCTGCGCCAACGTGTTGTATATATCCGTGGATTTTTTTGCTCTCGTCGTCCACCTCGGCCAATACATTTTTCGTCAATAGGACGTCTGCAATGTCTTCTTTTGCATATTTTTGTTTTTCCCTCACCTCATACAGGACTTGTCTTAAAACGTGTTTGGTTAAACACTCGGTGTAATTTCCATTTTCCAAAGATCCCGGTGGCATGTCAGCTATAGTGTTATAGTAAAAATTAGTTGTTCCAATACTTTCTACTTTTTGGCTCACTTCTTCTCTTCTCTCTCCGACCAATTTTCTTTTATTTTTTTTCCCTTTTTCATGAAAGCATGTCGATAAAGATTTTACAATTACTTTGACAGATTCTTTTCCTTCTTTTGGCTTTTTTTTAATTGTAAAAGTATATGTACATTTGCCTCTCCCATGTTTGCAAATGGCCTTGCCAGTAAAGAACGGAGAGTTCTTTTTTCGGGAACCTTGTCTTTTGATTCTGTTGTATGTGAACGTTAACACACATGATGAATTCGTTTTTGCAAATTGTTTTGCAAATAGATCTGTCCAGTTTCGTCGTAAGCTCAACCATTTTGTCTTTTCTGATAACATTTCTGAAGGATCTGGTGAAATTTTTGACCATTCGTCATTGCTGAGGCGGAATTTAAATTTTCTCGGGCAACTGATTTCGTTTGATGAATCTTCGTCATCTGCCATAGAGATGATTCCATTAAAATCATCATTTACAACGGTTTCTGTATTCTGATTTTTGTCATCCATAACATTATTTGATTCATGATGCCTTTGTCCTTTACGTGTTTCTCTTTCATTGTGTTGTTCTGACATTATAACAATCACCTCGTCATTTATGTTTTGCTTCTTCACATCGTTTTTCCGAAACTTTTCTTTCTTTTCTTCAATAAAAAAATCTGTTCTCTCTTTATTTTGATTTCCTTCCTTCTGTTCAGATAGTGAGGTGTTTGTTGTTTCATTTTTGTCATCTTTGTTTCTAGTACTTAATATAAAACGAATATTGTCAATGACTTTTTCTTTATTCTCATAATGTAAGGTTTCGAATTTTTCATTCATTTTCCTTCTCTTTCGATTTCTGGTTATTTTAACATCCTCATTACTATCGATATAAAAATCTGTTAGATCTTTTGCTGATGTGTGCATATTGTAAATTACATTGTCATCGGTATCATCTTCAGAATCAGTCGGAATAAAACCGTCATATCTGATGGAATCATTCGCATTTACCACTTCCGCCTCAGCGCACTGGCTTGTATCATCATCAGACTTCATACTTATATTTTCTTTCGTGTCATCTGTATCTTTTGCTACATCTCTCTTGATGTCCTTTAAATCATGGTTATCGCCGTTGTCTTCAGAATCAGTCGGAATAAAACCGCCATAACTAATTGGATCATCCGCATTGATCACTTCCGCCTCATCACACTGGCTGGTATCATCATCCAACTCCATACTTATATTTTCTTTCGCGTCATCTGTATCTTTTGCTACATCTCTTTTGGTACCCTTTAAATCATGGTTATCGCTATTGTCTTCAGAATCAGTCGGAATAAAGCCACAATAACTGATTGGATCATCCGCATTTATCACTTCCGCCTCATCACACTGGCTGGTATCATCATCCAACTCCATACTTATATTTTCTTTCGCGTCATCTGTATCTTTTGCTACATCTCTTTTGGTACCCTTTAAATCATGGTTATCGCTATTGTCTTCAGAATCAGTCGGAATAAAGCCACAATAACTGATTGGATCATCCGCATTTATTTCTTCCACCTCATCACACTGGCTGGTATCATCATCAGACTTCATACTTATATTTTCTTTCGTGTCATCTGTATCTTTTGCTACATCTCTTTTGATGTCCTTTAAATCATGGTTATCGTCGTTGTCTTCAGAATCAGTCGGAATAAAACCGCCATAACTAATTGGATCATCCGCATTTATCACTTCCGCCTCATCACACTGGCTAGTATCATCATCAGACTTCATACTTATATTTTCTTTCGTGTCATATTTATCTTTTGCTACATCTCTGTTGATGTCCTTTAAATCATGGTTATCGCCGTTGTCTTCAGAATCAGTCGGAATAAAACCGCCATAACTAATTGGATCATCCGCATTGATCACTTCCGCCTCATCACACTGGCTGTTATCATCACCCAACTCCATACTTATATTTTCTTTCGCGTCATCTGTATGTTGAAAGTTGAAATCGAATGTTGAAAGTTGAAAATTGAATGTTGAAACCGAATGGTGAATGTTGAAACCGAATGTTGAAAGTTGAAAATCGAATGTTGAAAGTTGAAAATCGAATGTTGAAAACGAATGTTGAAAACGAATGTTGAATGTTGAAAGTTGAAAATCGAATGTTGAAAACGAATGTTGAATGTTGAAAACGAATGTTGAATGTTGAAACCGAGTGTTGAAAGTTTAAAATCGAATGTTGAAAACGAATGTTGAATGTTGAAAACGGATGTTGAATGTTGAAATCGAATGTTGAATGTTGAAAATTGAATGTTGAAACCGAATGGTGAATGTTGAAACCGAATGTTGAAAGTTGAAAATCGAATGTTGAAAGTTGAAAATCGAATGTTGAAAACGAATGTTGAATGTTGAACACGAATGTTGAATGTTGAAATCGAATGTTGAAAAATGAAAATCGAATGTTGAAAACGAATGTTGAATGTTGAAAACGAATGTTGAATGTTGAAATCGAATGTTGAAAGTTGAAAATCGAATGTTGAAAACGAATGTTGAATGTTGAAAACGAATGTTGAATGTTGAAAACGAATGTTGAATGTTGAAACCGAATGTTGAAAGTTAAAAATCGAATGTTGAAAACGAATGTTGAATGTTGAAGACGAATGTTGAATGTTGAAATCGAATGTTGAAAGTTTAAAATCGAATGTTGAAAACGAATGTTGAATGTTGAAAACGAATGTTGAATGTTGAAAACGAATGTTGAATGTTGAAACCGAATGTTGAAAGTTAAAAATCGAATGTTGAAAACGAATGTTGAATGTTGAAAACGAATGTTGAATGTTGAAATCGAATGTTGAAAGTTGAAAATCGAATGTTGAAAACGAATGTTGAATGTTGAAAACGAATGTTGAATGTTGAAATCGAATGTTGAAAGCTGAAAATCGAATGTTGAAAACGAATGTTGAACGTTGAAAACGAATGTTGAATGTTGAAATGGAATGTTGAATGTTGAAAATGGATACGAGAAAAAAAAAAAAAAAAAAAAAAAATTTGAATGTTGAATGTTGAATATTGAAATCGAAAGTTGAATGTTGAAATGGAATATTGAATGTTGAAAATCGAATGTTGAAAACGAATGTTGAAAACGAATGTTGAAAACGAATGTTGAATGTTGAAACCGAATGTTGAAAGTTGAAAATCGAATGTTAAAAACGAATGTTGAATGTTGAAAACGAATGTTGAATGTTGAAATCGAATGTTGAAAGTTGAAAATCGAATGTTAAAAACGAATGTTGAATGTTGAAAACGAATGTTGAATGTTGAAAACGAATGTTGAATGTTGAAAACGAATGTTGAATGTTGAAAACGAATGTTGAATGTTGAAAACGAATGTTGAATGTAGAAAACGAATGTTGAATGTTGAAAACGAATGTTGAATGTTGAAAACGAATGTTGAATGTTGAAAACGAATGTTGAAAGTTGAAAATCGAATGTTGAAAACGAATGTTGAATGTTGAAATGGAATGTTGAATGTTGAAATGGAATATCGAATGCTGAAAATGGATACGAGAAAAAAAAAAAAAAAAAAATTTGAATGTTGAAAGTTGAAAATCGAATGTTGAAAACGAATGTTGAATGTTGAAAACGAATGTTGAATGTTGAAATCGAATGTTGAAAGTTGAAAATCGAATGTTGAATGTTGAAATGGAATGTTGAATGTTGAAATGGAATATCGAATGTTGAAAATGGATACGAGAGAAAAAAAAAAAAAAAAAAAATTTGAATATTGAATATTGAAATCGAATGTTGAATGTTGAAATGGAATATCGAATGTTGAAAATGGAAACGAGAAAAAAAATGAATGTTGAATGTTGAATATTGAAATCGAATGTTGAAATGGAATGTTGAATGTTGAAAATGGATACGAGAAAAAAAAAAAAAAAAAAAATTTGAATGTTGAATGTTAAATATTGAAATCGAATGTTGAATGTTGAAATGGAATATTGAATGTTGAAAATGGAAACGAGAAAAAAAAAAAAAAAAAAAAAAAAATTTGAATGTTGAATGTTGAATATTGAAATCGAATGTTGAATGTTGAAATGGAATGTTGAATGTTGAAAATCGAATGTTGAAATCGTATGTTGAATGTTGAAAACGAATGTTGAATGTTGAAAACGAATGTTGAATGTTGAAAACGAATGTTGAATGTTGAAAACGAATGTTGAATGTTGAAAACGAATGTTGAAAGTTGAAAATCGAATGTTGAAAACGAATGTTGAATGTTGAAATCGAATGTTGAAAGTTGAAAATCGAACGTTGAAAACGAATGTTGAATGTTGAAAACGAATGTTGAATGTTGAAATGGAATGTTGAATGTTGAAAATGGATACGAGAAAAAAAAAAAAAAAAAAATTTGAATGTTGAATGTTGAATATTGAAATCGAATGTTGAATGTTGAAATGGAATATTGAATGTTGAAAATGGAAACGAGAAAAAAAAAAAAAAAAAAAATTTGAATGTTGAATGTTGAATATTGAAATCGAATGTTGAATGTTGAAATGGAATGTTGAATGTTGAAAATGGATACGAGAGAGAGAAAAAAAAAAAAAAAAAAAAAAAAAAAAAAAAAATGAATGTTGAATGTTGAATGTTGAATATTGAACCAACTTGACATCCGTGTTCAAAGGGGCGTAACTCCTAGAAAAAAAATTGAATTGCAATTTCCCGTCGATATGCACAACTACATAGTATGTCCTTATTATCTGAAAAGGTTTCGTGAAATTCTGTTGTGTGGTTTGAGAGGAGTTGCGATGACAAACTGTTGCAGTAGTACATTAAAGTAAATAAGTTCAAAGGGGCGTAACTCCTAGAAAAAAAATTTAATCGCAATTTCCCGTCGATATGCACAACTACATAGTATGTCCTTATTATCTTAAAAGGTTTCGTGAAATTCTGTTGTGTGGTTTGAGAGGAGTTGCGATGACAAACTGTTGCAGAAGTACATTAAAGTAAATAAGTTCAAAGGGGCGTAACTCCTAGAAAAAAAATTGAATTGCAATTTCCCGTCGATATGCACAACTACATAGTATGTCCTTATTATCTGAAAAGGTTTCGCTCCCCAAGGGTGACTGGGGTATAGAAATATGGTCAACTGATCTTCTCCCGACCGGCAGTAAAACACTTGCCGAAGTGGGGCGTCCGTTTGGCTGTGCGGGATGTATCAAGTTCGCAGTCACGTCCGGTCAGAAGGGGGACGTTAAATCCGATGCCTCGTGTAAAGACAGTGCCACGCTCTTTGCACGTTAAGAACCCTTGCAACAACTCTTTGAGGGGTCCGTAGGTGGCCTGTTGCAAGGCAAAATTTCTGTCCCTATCCAATATACCCTACTTTTCCGGTGGCAGTCCAAATTTCTCCGACCATCATCCCAGATGGCCTCTATTGTCTCAACCTACCTATTGTATTTATTGTGAACCTGTTCTCGTCCTGAATATGCATGAAATATTTGCCACTGGACGTTAAGAAACCAACAATCAATCAATCAATCTGAAAAGGTTTCGTGAAATTCTGTTGTGTGGTTTGAGAGGAGTTGCGATGACAAACTGTTGCAGTAGTACATTAAAGTAAATAAGTTCAAAGGGGCGTAACTCCTAGAAAAACAAAATTGAATCGCAATTTCCCGTCAACATGCACAACTACATAGTAAGTCCTTATTATCTGAAAAGGTTTCGTGAAATTCTGTTGTGTGGTTTGAGAGGAGTTGCGATGACAAACTGTTGCAGTAGTACATTAAAGTAAATAAGTTCAAAGGGGCGTAACTCCTAGAAAAAAAATTGAATTGCAATTTCCCGTCGATATGCACAACTACATAGTATGTCCTTATTATCTGAAAAGGTTTCGTGAAATTCTGTTGTGTGGTTTGAGAGGAGTTGCGATGACAAACTGTTGCAGTAGTACATTAAAGTAAATAAGTTCAAAGGGGCGTAACTCCTAGAAAAAAAATTTAATCGCAATTTCCCGTCGATATGCACAACTACATAGTATGTCCTTATTATCTTAAAAGGTTTCGTGAAATTCTGTTGTGTGGTTTGAGAGGAGTTGCGATGACAAACTGTTGCAGAAGTACATTAAAGTAAATAAGTTCAAAGGGGCGTAACTCCTAGAAAAAAAATTGAATTGCAATTTCCCGTCGATATGCACAACTACATAGTATGTCCTTATTATCTGAAAAGGTTTCACTCCCCAAGGGTGACTGGGGTATAGAAATATGGTCAACTGATCTTCTCCCGACCGGCAGTAAAACACTTGCCGAAGTGGGGCGTCCGTTTGGCTGTGCGGGATGTATCAAGTTCGCAGTCACGTCCGGTCAGAAGGGGGACGTTAAATCCGATGCCTCGTGTAAAGACAGTGCCACGCTCTTTGCACGTTAAGAACCCTTGCAACAACTCTTTGAGGGGTCCGTAGGTGGCCTGTTGCAAGGCAAAATTTCTGTCCCTATCCAATATACCCTACTTTTCCGGTGGCAGTCCAAATTTCTCCGACCATCATCCCAGATGGCCTCTATTGTCTCAACCTACCTATTGTATTTATTGTGAACCTGTTCTCGTCCTGAATATGCATGAAATATTTGCCACTGGACGTTAAGAAACCAACAATCAATCAATCAATCTGAAAAGGTTTCGTGAAATTCTGTTGTGTGGTTTGAGAGGAGTTGCGATGACAAACTGTTGCAGTAGTACATTAAAGTAAATAAGTTCAAAGGGGCGTAACTCCTAGAAAAACAAAATTGAATCGCAATTTCCCGTCAACATGCACAACTACATAGTAAGTCCTTATTATCTGAAAAGGTTTCGTGAAATTCTGTTGTGTGGTTTGAGAGGAGTTGCGATGACAAACTGTTGCAGTAGTACATTAAAGTAAATAAGTTCAAAGGGGCGTAACTCCTAGAAAAAAAATTGAATTGCAATTTCCCGTCGATATGCACAACTACATAGTATGTCCTTATTATCTGAAAAGGTTTCGTGAAATTCTGTTGTGTGGTTTGAGAGGAGTTGCGATGACAAACTGTTGCAGTAGTACATTAAAGTAAATAAGTTCAAAGGGGCGTAACTCATAGAAAAAAAATTTAATCGCAATTTCCCGTCGATATGCACAACTACATAGTATGTCCTTATTATCTGAAAAGGTTTCGTGAAATTCCGTTGTGTGGTTTGAGAGGAGTTGCGATGACAAGAAACAGGACTGACGGACGGACGGACGGGTCAAAAACATTATACCCTCCGCAACTTCGTTGCGTGGGGTATAAAAAATGTCATACTAGCAACGAAACACAACAGATGAATGAATTTTGAAGTTAAAGAATGTCGAGCTATAATTATAATCTGCAGCACCGACAACATAATGAAGAATAAATCGGTATAGAGAATCTCTAAAGAAGTCAGTTGAATAACATCTTATTTATAGAAATGATAAATAAATCATTCAACAAGAACTTAACAATCTGTAGGCATATATTATCATTGCAGATTTTATATTTACCTTTTACTAGTAGAAAATCAGTAACATTTTGTTTCTTATGAATCATTCCGTTTCATTGGATTATATGTATGCTTTAGATTTTTTTATGAATTTGATATCTATTGATAATTTTACGACAAAGACAATTTATTTAACGGGATAGTTCCATTTCATTACACATAGTGAACATATACCAGTTAATTATTGTTAAGTTTGTATAGCTTTCACACTTCGATAAGATTACACAAAATTAATGTACATTTGGAACTTATTTAACAGTTTAAAAGTCAAAGTCTAATTAATTTGCTGTTGTTATTTATACTGAATTCTCCATTTCTTTGCTCACTCATTCGTGTAAAATGCACTAGAATAACACAAATAAAGACTAACTAAACAATCTGAAGGGGGAGGCATATGTCACAACTGGGCCATTAAATGAAGTACCTCAATAAAGATGTCGTGATCAGTACATCACATTTTGGAGGATTTGTTGTTTTGTAAAGGCGGTGTTTTGCATACAACATAAAAAATGACTCGTCCAAAGTTACGTTAACTTTGGTTATTAAACTGATATTAAAATAAGTCAACATCAGTGAAATCTTCGGTTCACTCCTTATTGGAATTTTTACTCTTTATAATGACGATTTTTGACCTTCTTGTCAGTTTTCTAAGTCTCTTTAAAACTTTTAAAGATAGACGGATACTCTGGAAAAATCACCCTTTATTAGTTAAACATGTATGCATAAAACTGTTTATTGGTTATTAGTAAGGGATGGGGTGGGATTATTGAGAACCAATCACTATTATAGGTTTTATATTTATCAGCTTAACTGGTTGCTTTGGAAATATAAAATGGTTCTGTTTCCACAGCAATCATTTATAATGATCTAAGAAAGTTTTTTTTATATGTTATTCAGATAATTAAGCAAGTTGTCAACAAAATATAGGACTATCATGTTTTTGTCACAGACTGATCCTTAGGTAAAAGAGCACTTAAGTTATAGCTAATCAATTATCAGCAAGATGAGATCTACAAATAAATAAAATTTTGCCGAAATCATTTTTAGATTCTGTAAAGGCGTCATTTTAACACTTTAAAAAAATTGCCGTTTGTGCAATAACTAGAGAAGATAGAGAGAAACTGTTAACAGAAAAACAAGATCAACAAAAAATAATGTTCTTTATTCTTGTCTACAGTGTTGGAGATTGTCCATTATTGAGGAAGCTGAGCAGAATTTTCCTTAAAGCTTCCTTGTATAATGTAGGCCGACATGTACTTTTATTTCACAAACAAAATTACGCATAACAACTTGAACAAAACACAGTTTTAGAACAAGAAAGAAATGTTCTTTACTAAACAAGCATAAATTATAAAATTAGAGACCCAAACTATCTTGGCAGTTATAACAGACGGACGCCAAAGGGAGATGATCTATATTACATATCTTTATTTTGACACTCTTTAAATTAAGTATTATATCTTGTACCCATACATATTCAGTTCATAATTCTGTCTATCAATTTTGACTGGCGCAAATATACAATTTCAATCCTGGTATCTTTGCAGAGTTCATTCGCAATGACGGACCAAGAAATTTTCATAAATGGGGGGCCCACTCACTATTCATGTTGCACTGTTTCCCTAAACAATTAACTAATTTTTCCAACAAAAAAATTTGTAAGGCTTCCACGGAACCCAGTGTCTCGCCTACTTTTGCTGTTAATCGCAGACTCAACAAAAATGAGGAAAAACATCAATAAAAATTTCCCTCTCGATACTGTCTTTTGATTGAAAGAAGCTTCCAAGTTTGGTAAAAAATCCAGGATAGTTTATGAATCTAATAAATTATAAATTATAATAATTATAAATTGGAAACCTATTTATTGTTAAATATAGACAGAAAAATAATAGGGCATTTTGCTAAAATTCGTATTAGTAATAGTGTTCTTAGAATTGAACAAGGGCGTCACACTAAAACCCCTGTAGAAGAAAGAATTTGTCCTTTGTGCCTCTTAGAAGTAGAAGATGAATTTCATTTCACTTTAAAATGTACAAAACTAAATATAATTAGAGACCAACTGTTCCCTCTTTTTTAAATATGACTAATGAAGCAAGATTTAAATTTTTGTATACGTGTGTTGAGACTGATATAATTAGAATTATTGTTAAATTTATAAGCGACATATGTACATTTATAGAAATGCCTTATTAAGCACTAAATAACTTTGTGGTACCACCTCCTCATATAATATTTATGAAATTGGTATGATATATATATGTTTGTATGTTTGTGTATAACAAATTTGTATTGTCTTGGTATCAATCCTGTAATTTTGGATTTTAAACCAATAAAAATTACTTACTTACTTACTTACTTTCTTAATAAATGTACTTACTTACTTACTTACTTAATAAATGTTTTATAAACTTTAACTGCAGACTGTAAATAATGTTAACTGGAAGAAAAACTAAGTCCATTTATAAGTAAAATACGGAAAAAGTGAATTTTTTTTTTACAAAATTTACTTCTGAATAATATCTTATGATCAGAAACAAGCTTTTGTCTAAGTTTGGTAGAAATCCAGGATAGTTTAAGAACATTCTAAAAATTTTAAAAACTTAAACCACAGAGTGAATGTTTTGTTTCTGGCAAAAAAACTAAGTCCATTTATAAGTAAAATACGGAAAAGTGGAAATTTATTTTCTTGATACTATCTTATGATCATAAACAAGCTTCTGTCCAAGTTTGGTAGAAATTCAGTATAGTTTAAGAAAGTTATTAAAATTTCAAAAACTTTAACCACAGAGTAAATATTTGTGGACGCCGCCGCCGCCGACGGAATGTAGGATCGCTTAGTCTCGCTTTTTCAACTAAAGTCGAAGGCTCGACAAAAACGGGCTTATGCCTCCTGGCCCCCCTCAATCTGTCTCTGTAAAGAACATGTCATATATAATTTCATCTTGATAAGCAGTTCCCAAATTCTGAAGTTCTGACATCAGACAATTCAAAAAATTAAGTGCAGTATTTTTGATTGAATATTGGCAGCCTAGTGATTCACGGTACAACAACTATAAAGTTTCATTCACTTTGCCTCAGTGGTATCTTATAAGTGGTTTGAATGTTTGACAAACTTGTAGCCAAGTAACTCTGTCTATCATAAATAAGAAGAAGTAGTGGATAATAAATCATCTGAGGATTTGGGATTGAGTTCTGATGATACTAAAATCATTTGAGGGTTTGTCTTGTAAAATAGCAATCTTGGATATGGGATTTGTCTTGGTGTAGATTTTTATGAACTTATGTTTGGGGTTGCTGTGTTATAGAAATTGTTTGATAGATTGTAAGATTGGTGCAATAAGTTATATATTGGGTTTCAATGAATTTGCAAATGCAATGTACATAATTTTATAAAAAAATTAGTTTATTTTTAATATTTCATAATACATTTTAAATTAAAAAAAACAATGGAAATTCACATGGATTAAAACAAGAGTGCACACACAGAAATGTCTCGCCTTCTTTACTAATCATTGATATTATGTTGATACATGTACTCCTAAATCTAAAGCTTTATTACGACTGTCACATAGACTTAACATGAACCATGAAATTGAGGTCAAGGTCAGTTGAACCATATGCCAGGCAGACATGTACAGCTAAGAATGCTTCCAGGTCATTAAAGATTGCATATTTTGGCTTTAACATTGATTCACTGATAGGGTCTTTGCATCGGAACTAAACACATTTATTTCTAAAAAAACAGTTGTTGGCATGACACGGGTTATGTTCTTCTCATATATTTTATGATAGTATGATACTAAACCCCTAACGGGAGGGATTGTACCTGATATTCATATGATGAAGACATAATCTTTCAATCAGTTTAATTGAGGTCTGGAGCTGGCATGTCAGTTAACTGCTAGTAGTCTGTTGTTATTTATGTATTATTGTCATTTTATTTATTTTCTTTTGTTACATCTTTTGACATCAGACTCGGACTTCTCTTGAACTGAATTTTAATGTGCGTATTGTTATTGTTTTACTTTTCTACATTGGCTAGAGGTATAGGGGGAGGGTTGAGATCTCATAAACATGTTTAACCCCGCCGCAATTTTGCGCCTGTCCCAAGTCAGGAGCCTCTGGCCTTTGTTAGTCTTGTATGATTTTAAATTTTAGTTTCTTGTGTATAATTCGGAGTTTAGTATGACGTCCATTATCACTGTACTATTATGCATATTTTAGGGGCCAGCTGAAGGACACCTACGGGTGCGGGAATTCTCGCTACATTGAAGACCCATTGGTTGCCTTCGGCTGTTGTTTGCTCTATGGTCGGGTGGTTGTCGCTTTGACATATGCACCATTTCCTTTCTCAATTTTATTCCATACAACAAATATAGTTGACCTATTGCTTATAGTTTAAGAAAATAGACCAAAACACAAAAACTTAACACTGAGCAATGAACCTTGAAAACCAGGTCAAGGTCAAATAAAACCTGCACGACTGACATATAGATCATAAAATATTTCCATACACAAAATATAGTTGACCTATGACATATAGTATTAGATAAAAAGACCAAAACTCAAAAACTTAACTTTGACCACTGAACCATGAAAATGAGGTCAAGGTCAGATGACATCTGCCCGCTAGACATGTACACCTTACAATCATTCCATACAACAAATATAGTAAACCTATTGCATAAAGTATGAGAAAAACAGACCAAAACACAAAAACTTAACTATAACCACTGAACCATGAAAATGAGGTCAAGGTCAGATGACATCTGCCTGCTAGACATGTACACCTTACAATCATTCCATACAACAAATATAGTAGACCTATTGCATAAAGTATGAGAAAAACAGACCAAAACACAAAAACTTAACTATAACCACTGAACCATGAATATGAGGTCAAGGTCAGATGACACCTGCCAGTTGGACATGTACACCTTACAGTCCTTCCATACACCAAATATACTAGACCTATTGCTTATAGTATCTGAGATATGGACTTGACCACCAAAACTTAACCTTGTTCACTGATCCATGAAATGAGGTTGAGGTCAAGTGAAAACTGTCTGACGGGCATGAGGACCTTGCAAGGTACGCACATACTAAATATAGTTATCATATTACTTACAGTAAGAGAGAATTTAACATTGCAAAAAATCTGAACTTTTTTTTCAAGTGGTCACTGAACCATGAAAATGAGGTCAAGGACAATGGACATGTGACTGACGGAAACTTCGTAACATGAGGCATCTATATACAAAATACGAAGCATCCAGGTCTTCCACCTTCTAAAATATATAGCTTTTAAGAAGTGAGCTAACACCGCCGCTGACGCCGCCAGATCACTATCCCTATGTCGAGCTTTCTGCAACAAAAGTTGCAGGCTCGACAAAAATGGCACTGGCTACGGTTACATGGAAATGTAACAATAATAAAAATATTATTGTTACATTGGAGACTAATTGCCAGAATGCAAGGTTGGGTAAGGAACCGATTATTACGAATGTAACAATAATTATTGAGTCATTGTTACATTTATGCACTTCAATGATTGAAGTGCATAAATGTAACGATTATAGTTGTGTTGCTTAATTTTTTTCGCCAATAAGAATAACATTACTATCACAAAATATCTAAACTCTTAAAATGAAAACGCCGATTCCACCAGTAATTAAGAGTAAAAAATATGTTTTCAGCTTAAGCATGACAAACATTGAAAGTTTCTTTAACTTAAAAAAAAAGTACATTGAAGTGAATTAAGGTAACAATAACGCAATGTAACAGTAGACTTATGCTGTACTGTTAAACCACTGTCCCAGGTTAGGGGAGGGTTGGGATCCCGCTAACATGTTTCACCCCGCCACATTATTTATGTATGTGCCTGTCCCAAGTCAGGAGCCTGTAATTCAGTGGTTGTCGTTTGTTTATTTTTTACATATTTGTTTTTCGTTAATTTTTTTTATATAAAATTAATTAAATAAGGCCGTTAGTTTTCTCAATTGAATTGTTTTACATTGTCATATGGGGGCCTTTTATAGCCGACTATGCGGTATGGGCTTTGCTCATTGTTGAAGGCCGTACGGTGACCTATAGTTGTTAATGTCTGTCATTTTGGTCTCTTGTGGACAGTTGTCTCATTGGCAATCACACCACATCTTCTTTTTTTATACATGTATATAGCACAGAATGGAATTCATGGTACAGTATGAAATACAGACGTGCATATTGCTGCATCCCTCGTTTGTGATGGCTGCTTGGTTTCACAAAGCCTCCTCGGACTAAAACATGCTCCCAAAAACAACATATTGGATTTGAAGAAACTGTAATATTGCAAATAAAATTAAAAAAAAACTGTATCCAATTTTGTAAAATTCAAATAAAAGATTTCAAGTTTTATTTTAATACATATCATTAGTCCCAGCGAACATTGAAGTGAATTAATGTAACAATAATGCAATATAACTGTAGACTCAATAATTATTGTTACATTCATCATTTATCGGTTCCTTACCCAACCTTGCATTCCAGCAATTAGTCTCCAATGTAACAATAATATTTTTATTATTGTTACATTTCCATGTAACCATAGCCAGTGCCTAAAAAAATATGTATAGAGTGGGGCGCTCATTTTCGCCGGGGACACAATTTCGCCGTTTAAGGATTTTGAGGTGTAAAAACTTCAAAGGATGGCTGAAATGGAAGAAATGTACCCGTAAATTATATTTTTATAACAAATATAATATTTTTTTAAACTGAGATAAAATTGCGGCTCCTACCGAAAATGACCGAAAAAAGGACAACGATTTTCGGACAATTTCCTGAATAAAAAACACGATTACAAAGAAGTATTTCTAAGTAAATATTTGACTGAATGCCCTAATTTTTAATTTTTTATACCTTTGAAATGTCTGCTATTCATCTATAATGCAAATGATTTGATAAAAATTGTTAAAAGCTGCGGTTATTTGGTTTTAAATAGATGTGTAAAAACGGCGAATATGTGTCCCCCATTGACAAAACATCCAGAAATTTCAAACACCCTTTAATCTAACTTTTCAGATGATTTTCTTAAAACAAACCGGTTTTCAAGCTTAAGTCTATTTTGCATTTGAAGTTATCTTCATATAGAAATATCAGTATACTTCAAAAACATTTAGACCTGAACATAAACTGTAGAAAACATGGAAAGATGTGGCGAAAATGAGCACCCCACTCTACACATGAACAACACAACAAACATGCATACATATTGACTGTCAACTAATATTATAATTGTGTGAAATTCATTTGAAAAATGACATAAAAAGTATGTCTCCTTATACAAATACAAAAACAAAAAAACTATATGAACAACATAAAATAAATAAAAAATACACAGACATGTAAACAAAAATACAAACAACACAGAGGAAAAAAAGAAAAATATTGGATCTCTTCAATAATATTTATTGTAAAGCAGGGTTAACCATTATTATTGCCATGGGTTTTGTGGACTTTTAAAACTAGATGTGTCAAAGCGACACGAATGGCCCGTCTCAAAAAGTTGAAAAATCTGCAATTCCAATAACACATGTGTACACAAACATGATGTTAGTCTCACATATAAAAAATCAGCTCAAAATCTGGAGGTGATAGAAAGAAAGTCTGTATAACTGTGATTTTCAACAATTTTCAAAGTTGTAAACCCTTAATTTTGGCAAAACTAGTGGAGCAAAACGAAAAAATAAACTTGACCTGTAACTCATCATTTTCAAAAATTTATCAAAGTCCAAAGCGTCAAATTACAGCAAAAATTAGCTGAGCCGAACAAAACATTAACTTGATCTGTAATTCATTATGGGTAACTCACATGCCAACAATCAGCCCAATATATGAAAGCGTTTAGAAAAAAAGTCCATATAATTGTGATTTTCAACAATTTCTCAAAGTCCAAAGCCTGTAATTTTGGTACAAATTAGTGGAGTGGAACGAAACTTAAACGTGATCTGTAACACATCATGGTTAACTAACATACCAAAATTCAGCCCAATATCTGAAGGTGTTTAGAAATAAACTGTATAATGGTTTGTTGCGGATGACAGAATGACGGAATAAAGGAATTACGGAGTTTTGGAATTACGGAATTTCAGAATTACGGACAAGGGTAAAACTATATGGCACCGACAACTTCGTTGCATGCCATAAAAAATATTTTTCAAAATCGGATGCATATTAAAAGCAATATATAATATTTAATAAATTGAATTGTTGTTTTTGTATCCAAGTCATAGTAACAAATGCAAATTCAGTTACAACCAAGAAACTTGCTCCAAGTGAAAGGAAAAATCAACAAAATAAATATAATATGAAGAAGTCAGAAGATACCACTATAATCAACACTACAAAAAATATTACATACAAAACAATGGTAAAAAAGACTAGATATGTTTGGACTAAATCATGACATGAATGGCCTCATCTATAGACAAAGTGACAGAAAAGTTCTTTTGTGTAAATAAGACCTAACAAAATGAAAGACAAACAAATATTAATAGAATGCAAAGATTTTGAAATTCAAAAAGTGCTTTTTATTTATTAACCCAATCATCCATAAAAATAAAACAACCTTTTTAACTTTTTCTCACATGGATAATTATAACCTGTCGAATGCCTTGGTTTTATACAACCACATAATTTTCAATTTTCTTTTTTTTTTGTATTGGTTTGAGTATTATTACAGAATAGTATATACCATGTATACATAGTATATAAATTAATGTTAATTAAAGTACATTTAAACACAAGAGTTACTGAGGATTCAAAACAAAAAATATTAAAATAAGATTCCATTGTTTATGATTCATTTTATGGTAAATGTATTTGCACAAAATTAATCAACATCTATATTTAAAAAAAAGTTTATAATGCTTTTGTTGCATAATTGTTACACGATATACCAACATGACCAAAAAGCATGCATGTATTTTAGCAGGATCCAATTTTTATGGAGTTGTCTTTATATTACAACCCCCAAATTTCATTAAAAAATATTTTTTTATGGTTTACGGTAAATTCAGAAATTTCTGCATGCATTTTATTAATGCAATTTATGAACATAGGGACATATGTGAAATCATTAAATGCAATTTTAAGAGAACTTTGCTTAAGAAAAAAGCTTTACAAATTTAAAATACTAGTGTTTATACTATGAAACCTATATCCTAACTCATTGTTCACTGGAGTTAAAATATTGCAAAATTTTATTAAGTTACAATATAAATTAGAAAATGCAAATAGTTCTTTAGCTCCTCAAGGCAATATAAAAAGAAATCAGATCACAAGAAAATACAATCTTTTTATACAGTGTGTTGATCTTTATATCCACATACATCAATTGATATATAAGGAGTATATTCTTTGGTGGAATTGAATCAAGTCATTCAGGGTAACTCTTCTATTGCACTCCAGTTTTCCAGTACATATGTAATACAAATGTATCGTTGAAACAATTCTGAAAAAAACATTATACTAAAAAATTACTAGAGAATATATATATATAATACTTTTAAAACAAGAATATGTCCATTGTACATGGATACCCCACTCGCACTATCATTTTCTATGTTCAGTGGACCATGAAATTGGGGTAAAAAATCTAATTTGGCATTTAAATTAGAAAGATCATATCACAGGGAACATGCGTAGTAAGTTCCATTTCATCAAAACTTCCTTGACCCAAAAATTTTAACCTGAAGCTGGACAGATGGACCAAAGGACAAATTGACAGACAAACAGATGGGCGAATAGACCCACAGACCAGAAAACATAATGCCCCTCTACTATCATAGGTTGGGCATAAAATCATGAAAGATGGGTTTAAAGATCTTGACAAATGTAAAGCCTTCTTAATTTTAACCCTGCCAAATTTTACTCACATGAATCTCACTTGAATCTCATTTTCAAAATTTGTCTGTGTAGCAAAAGGTGTAATAATGAGCATAACATTAAACAAGTTATTCTTAAATAGGACTGGAAAACACAAGGTGAATTTAAATTTGTAACAACATCTCATAAATTTGATATATACACTGATGCTATAAATTCTGGGGTTTTATTTGCTTTATATCTATATGTTCAACAAAATTGATTGTTAACTACATGAACTAGAAGAAATGTAAAGATTTATTATTTGGATTTCAATAATGTGATTTTTGTTGTTTTTACAAATCCCTGATTCAAAATTAATGCAATAAAATTATCAACTGTCAGTGGGTTTTTTAAACTCTGGCTTTTATTTAAATGTCCACTTGCCAAAAGTTATATTTATTTACCTATATTTATTTTTTTTGGCATAAAGACTACAGCAAGTTTGTTCTGGTGTCATCTGAAAATTATCTAAATAGAATATATCATCCTGATTTGGAGTAACATTTCGCAATTTGATTGGCTGATATTGTCATATAAACTAAGTTTCAATGAATTTTTTTATTAAGTCAATTCAAATTATCTCCCTTATACCATTGACTTTTAATGTCGTTATAAACAAAACTCCACGGTAAATACATTGTCAACTACATAAACAAGGCATATTCAGGTCAATGATTATATAAACATAAGGAACCAGGTGCTCCGCAGGGCGCAGCTTTATACGACCGCAGAGGTCGAACCCTGAACAGTTGGGGCAAGTATGGACAAACCATTCAAGCGTGATACAGCTCTGAATTTGGATTGTGATCAAATTTTTGACATTACATGTTTTTTTTTACACAAAACAAATGTCAAGATTTTACAAATCAATTAAAGATTTCTTCTTCAAACTTTTTAAATCTAAAATTAAATAGTTGACACAGCATAGGTTTCTGACACAGAATGAATGTGGTCTAATGAACTTAAAATATTTTTTTTGCCTTTGAGCAATTCACTATGCTGTTGAATATTAATCCTCTCAAAAAAATGTTTGAAGAAATTTTCTTTTTATTTATGAAATCTGAAATGAGAAAAATTTAAACCCCCCCCCTTTTTTTTCACATCCCCGTTTCCCTTTTTCCAAAACTGATATCAATTCAAATTTCTAATGGAGTTTGCAACAATAACTACTCTTTTAAATACATCATAAAATATTAAAATGTAAAATAAAGTGCTTGTTATCACTGAATGGTAAAGATTGGTTGGTAGTAAAAGTGAATATACATTGTTTATTGTATAAAACAATAAAAAAAACTTCATCAGCAACATTTTATATTGGCAAATTTCCAATGAAGTTATTTACATAAAGTTATTGGCAAATAAAAATAGAAAATGACATCATAGTCATGTCTGGCAAATGTCCAACATACATTATCTAAAAACATTTAGATAAGATAAGGAAAAAAAGCTTCATCAGCAACATTTTATATTGGCAAATTTCCAATGAAGTTATTTACATAAAGTTATTGGCAAATAAAAATAGAAAATGACATCATAGTCATGTCTAGCAAATTTCCAACATATATTATCAACTTCTATTCTATACAAAGAAAGATAACTCCAATTGAAAATAAATTGCTATTGCACAATATTGTGCAATTAGATATTTCTTGCTATTGTGCAATACTGTGCAATTGAAAATTTCTTGCTATTGCACAATACTTGATATGGAATCCTGATTTGGACCAACTTGAAAACTGGGCCCATAATCAAAAATCAAAGTACATATTTAGATAAAGCATATCAAATAAGCCCAAGAATTTAATTTTTGTTAAAATCAAACTTAGTTTAATTTTGGACCCTTTGGACCTTAATGTAGACCATTTGAAAACTGGACCAAAAATTAAGAATCTACATACACAGTTAGATTTGGCATATCAAAGAACCCATTTATTCAATTTTTGATGAACAAAGTTTAATTTTGGACCCCCATTTGGACCAACTTGAAAACTAGGCCAATAATTAAAAATCTAAGTACATTTCTAAATTCAGCATATCAAACAACCCCCAGGATTCAATTTTTGTTAAAATCAAACTAAGTTTAATTTTGGACCCTTTGGACCTTAATGTAGACCAATTTGAAAACGGGACCAAAAATTAAGAATCTGCATACACAGTTAGATTCGGCATACCAAAGAACCCCAATTATTCAATTTTTGATGAAATCAAACAAAGTTTAATTTGGACCCTTTGGGCCCTTTATTCCTAAACTGTTGGGACCAAAACTCCCAAAATCAATACCAACCTTCCTTTTATGGTCATAAACCTTGTGTTTAAATTTAATAGATTTCTATTTACTTAAACTAAAGTTATTGTGCGAAAACCAAGAATAATGCTTATTTGGGCCCTTTTTTTGCCCCTAATTCCTAAACTGTTGAAACCAAAACTCCCAAAATCAATCCCAACCGTTCTTTTGTGGTCATAAACCTTGTGTCAAAATTTCATAGATTTCTATTAACTTAAACTTAAGTTATAGTGCGAAAACCAAGAAAATGCTTATTTGGGCCCTTTTTGGCCCCTTATTCCTAAAATGCTGGGACCAAAACTCCCAAAATCAATCCCAACCTTCCTTTTGTGGTCATAAACCTTATGTTAAAATTTCACAGATTTCTATTCACTTTTACTAAAGTTAGAGTGCGAAAACTAAAAGTATTCGGACGACGACAACGACGCAGACGACGACGCCAACGTGATAGCAATATACGACGAAAATTTTTTCAAATTTTGCGGTCGTTTAAAAATTCATTACAGTGTGCAATTGTCTTGTACCAAATTAATTGGCCCAATAAAACACATATCAGGTTTCAGTTTGCCTTACCCAATATGAATTTTATTGACCTGATAAACTCCTGTAAAAGGCCAATAGAACACAGTGTAACTAATATTACCGGTAGCTTAAAATAAACCTACCAAGTTTCAGAATAAAACTCATCCATGCCATTCTGAGTTGATAGCATCCCAAGCACATCTTATCTCTTCAACATTATTTTGATCCTACAACATAAAACAAGGATATGGTGACTTTTATTGCCAAAATTTATATACTTTGTGGATAGTTGTTTTTGATTGGTTGATTGATCGATGGTTGTTTTACACCACATCAGCACAAAAAAGCTACATAGAGGCAAGGTTTAATTTGCAATCCTAGCGTATCCCCTTAATCTTATATTCCATAACATAACAACATCATTTTATACATTATTGCTCAGCGAGAAAATAATAACTCTTATAAGATTTATCCTAATACTTTGTCATTAAAGAAATAACTTTTTATTTGACACCAGATAATTATACTGTTGCACTGTGATGGGTTGGTTATTATGATGTCCATATTCTATGGGCTTTGTATATTCGTTTAGTCAATTCAAACAATTATCAAAAACTGCTAAAGCTACTAATTTTTTGTCTTTTCTAATTAAAAGTGGGTTATCACAAATAGAACGAAATTTTATCAATTCCTTAATTCAAATTCCTCTTTTATTTAATTTGTCTTGAAGTTTGGGAATCTTTTCTTAATACTTTTTAAAAGAAAATGGACAACTTATAAAAAAATATAATTTCAGAAGCATTATAGGAATTTGAAACTCATTAGAAAAACTAATAAAAATGTCAATTTTTTGAAAATAAAGATGATTTTGACATTAACACATGCGTTTATTACATGAAGATAATCCTTACGAGATAATCCATGTCATCTTCACTCAACGTCCAATCAAAAATTTGCATATTTTCTTTGATTCTGTTTGATTTGGAAGACTTTGGTATTGTAATATATCCATGTTGAACACTCCATCGTATTAAAATCTGTGCAGTCGTCTTATTGTACCTATAAAGAATTTTTTGTATTTGTAAAAGATTGACATAATTATTAGTTATTATATTTCAGTTTATGATTAAATCATATATTCTAAAATGACATGCTTCTTTAGCTTTGTAAATGTTCCGGACCATATGAGTATTTGGACCATACGCGTATGGTCATGACCATATGGGTATATACTCATATGGTCCGACCATACGCGTATGGTCCGACCGTACGCGTATGGTCGGGGTAATTAACACTCTGTTACAGTTTACTTTTAATGCCTTTAAACTAGTCATATAATATGACTGTTCAATAAAAAGACGCTATCATATAGGTAGTTTTATTAATTTATATTATAATAAAAAGATTAGCTAATTTTATGATAAATAAAAATTAAAAGTTTCACATAGTTAATTTTACTTACTTGTCAAAACAATAATAAACACATTTTATACCGATGGTCATTACCGATTTGTTATTACCGATTTGTTATTACGATTGAATGGCGACTTAAAAAAAAATAAAGTCCAAAATTTGTTAATGAACTGTTACACAAGAAGTCTCTGGAAAGAAACATAGTTTATATAGTTGTCTTGTGAATATGGTGTTTTGCAATCATGTTACGATATTTTAGATCTAGAGCTTCTTAAAAACACCGTAGAAATATGAAAAGGATCGTGCACAACCAAAACTTGCAAACGCAAAAATATATGATACCATGTGAAAGTAAATATCACCCCAAGCCTACATGTAGAATGTAACTAGCGATGAAAACGATAGCATCAATATTTGATTTTTACAAAATATTTGAATTATAAAAATAATACATTGTTATGTAACCATCATTGTTTTTTTTAGATAAAGTTTTTGTATATTGAAACTTTTATAATTTAATTTTTAAAAAAATAACCTATATGGTCCCAATACTCATATGGTCCGGCCCGTTAATAACCAAACGAGTATTATACTCATATGGTCCGACCATACGCGTACGGTCGGACCATACGCGTATGGTCGGACCATATGAGTATACGCATATGGTCATGACCATACGCGTATGGTCCAAATACTCGTATGGTCCGGAACATAAACAACACTGTGATAAAATTCTCGATAAAATATACTTAGCGCAGACTCATAGATATACACAATAATGGCTGTTACAATATACTTCCCACGTAAATCTACATATTTTGAAACCTGGTTGCAGACCCTTTGCCGATTTTATTGTTTTAAAAAGTGCAATCAAAAAAAGACAAAATAACTTTTTTTTCTTATTCGTATGCATAATAAAAAGAAGTAATGCACAAGAGGTCGGTGAAATCAACAAAATAAAAATTAAATAAAATTCTGCGAAAGCCTATTAATCTTTTTGGCGCATTTAAGTCATTTCAAAACATGACGTCATACAAATGAAACCGCTAAAGTTGAAAGTTTTCTTTTACGTGAACCATCGAAATTTGTATGATATTGTATTAAAACTGATTTTTGAGGTAGGTTTTGTTTCATTTTCTATGCTATTGCATTATTTATATAATTTTCTCATTTCAGCAAGTCAACATGGCGGCTCCTCAGTTACAAATTGTCAACTTTGGATTTGACGGAAGCTTACGAACAAAACATGTAAATTAAAAATGGCAAATGTTGAATTTGAGAATTTAAAGAATTAAAAAGTTTTTTTCTAGCAGTTATTCACGAAATAACCTATGCAAGCTACATATTTGTAAAGATATTTGAGCTTTATCTAACAGGGAGGAAAAAAGACCAGCCACACACACAGCATACCCACCCTCGCTTCAGTTTTTTAATGACCGTATTTGTCCTATTAGAATCGAAATAATTCATGGAAGCCATAGATTGTTGGAAATTTACACATGGCCTAGGCCGTGATATTCGAATTTTATCCTGAGCGTTAGCAAGATATATCATGTTAAGGAGGAATATTTGCAAAAAATACCAGTCTTGAGAATGAATTTCCCTCACCTTACAGCTCATGAAATTTAACATTCTCTCAACTGGTATTTTTTGCAAATATTCCTCCTTAACATGATATATCTGTTGAAAATAAATACAATGCAAATTACTAAGATGATAAATAACTTACCTTTTAGCCAGATCACAGATTTGTTGGTTCTTCAACATTTTGCTTTTCACTAAAGGGGAATAACCCATGACAGTTATGTTATACTTTTTACAATAATCAATTATCTCCCTTGGCTGAAGCCATGGATGAAGTTCAATCTGATTTACTGATGGAGTTGGTAATCCTGCATTTCTTAAACCTTCTAAGTGTTGAATGTTGAAATTGGAAACCCCAACTGACCTGGAAAATAGAAATGTATAATGGTGTAAACTCACTAGTGTTAATGGAAGAACTTTTGATAATCATTTAAATTTTTACAATGTTGACATGGGTTAAAAACACAGTTAAAATTTGCTCACTTGAATTTACCTGAATTTCACATGCAATTCAATTGAAAATTCTTAAGTAAGAATCACCTCAAATGAGCTTTCGGTGTGATTTCAGTGCTGTTCGGTGTGAGCCAATGCTTCGTGTTGAGGGCTAAACCTTGACCTAATGACCTATAATGGTTTACTTTTATAAATTGATACATGGATGGAGAGTTGTCTCATTGGCACTCATACCACATCTTCCTTTATCTAATTATACATAAAACTCACATGAAAATGTTCATTTGAAGTTCTCTTGAATTGAGACTCACATGATCTCACATGACTTTCACATGAACATTTATAAAAATAAATGGTATTTCACATGATTTTGATAAATTTGAAAGTTCAGAAGTAATTTATTTGAAAACTTTATTTAAAAAATGTATGTGAGTTTCATGTATAATCTAATTTGAGGTGAAATTTCATGTGAAATTCATGTGAGATTCTGTGAGTGGAATTAGCCAGTATATAGTTGTTGGTAATGTCTTTAGATGAAAACGCTTTGATGGCCCCATGCTGTCCTTTTTTGTGTGGTTAGGTTAATATTCTATTGATAAATATCCAATATTCAATCAAAGTGCTTGTTAGCACTGAAAGGTAAAGATTGCTTCGATTTATTATGGGATGTATAATCAAATATTGCATTGGTTGTAGTAGATTTATCAGCAATTCTAGACAAAGAAAGATAACTTCAAATTATTTCAAGATCTTAACAATGACATCACTCTACTTTTAGAAGATATTAGATTCCTGAACCTTGCAAAAGTTAAGTAATTATTTTTGACAAGTGAAATATTATTTTATGCCTTGAATATCTGAGCATATATTACATGAATAAATTCGTGAAATGTTCATGGATAGGATCAATGTATAGAATGTTATGAACAACGCACTAAATTTTGTGTATCAATAAAGATAGTTATAATTAGCCTTGGAGCAGTAAGATATCAAGCCAGTCACATAAGGTTTTGATTTTGCAATCTTTACCTAAAAAGAATTTCAATCACTTGCAGGTTGCTCATGCTAAACTCATGCATAAATTTTTCATGAGAATTAAATGATTAAAAAGTCGAACAGTTTAGGTTTTTTTAAGATTAAATTTGTAACATCATGTCAGAAGCTGTATGTACAGTTCATTATAGGTTTGATGATATTCTATTTTTTCTCTTGATTATATGGCTACATCCATGTAGTCAACCTTACATTGGGATCTTTCAATGTTTTGAAATGGATTATAGTTGAAATATTTTGTTGGACATCTAAATGTGTGGATAACGTCATCCATGTAACAGTGATAATCAGTACCCCACAAATAAAAGTTGTTTCACGTTAGTTAGCTACAAAGATGTGTTCACATGAAGTAAAAACTTAGTATGCACAGTCATTACTTTATATGAACTTCTTTTTAATATACTGTAAATTCAGAAATTGTTGAGTTTTTTTTAGTGCAATAAATGTGCCCTTCTGTGTATTGCAATAATGAAAACTCACATTATAATATTTGATAATATATCTGATTTTCAAGTTATCCTCAAACCGCAATAAATAATCTTACATTTTTGTCCTTTCTTCAAAATTCGCAATAATAAATGCACACAATAATATCTGAATTTATAGCATGCCAAATTAGGTTGTCATGGAAATGTGAATGTGTGAGCATATCTCCTAGTTTACTAATACTGGTCTTTACACCATTTTGGTTTTTGTTAACCTTATAAAATGGGCCAAGCATTGCAGTCATTCTTAAATCAAAAGGGGGCTTTACCCTTTATAGAGATCAATTGTTAATTAGGACCTCAGATAAAAGACGATATATATTAACAAGATTCAAGATATATCTGTAGGACTCTAAAGTGCGATGGGGACGCTAAAGTACGATCAGACCTGCCAACTATCCCGATTTTCGCGGTATCATCCCGATTTTTATCCCTCAACCCGAATCCCGATATCGGGATCGTAAAACTAGTAAAAATCCTGATTTTCACCAAATATACCCGAAAAAATTATTGTTTAACGATTTTGAAGTTTTTCTGGTCAATTTTAAAAAATCTATAATTTTACCGGGGAACATATGACAAGTTAACGACCCTACCCTAATCAACAGTCACAACAGGTGTCATAATTAGTGGTTGTATGTAATCAGATTACCTAATGGGTCGTATACAGTCCTCAAAATTAATTTGTATACACAAATTTGGTCAAAAAGCTTTTCAATTTTAATCAATTTATCATGCAAGCATAATTTGCAACATTTCCCATAGTTCCACAACAAAATCATAATTAATGAAAGATGAGAACTGTAATGAACTCTCAAGAAAACATCGTTTATCTTGAAATCCGTTTAATTTTTGAAACCAGACGTTGTGTGTCTGTTGATTTAAAATCGACGCCATTTTGTATTTACTTCTACTGTGTTACTGTATAAGCCTCCGCCGTAAAGAGCACCTCTGAATACAAAAAAGATAACTCAAATTTTATCCATTTTCTCATTGATACTGATAAGACCATATATAGTAAGACTAAATCAAAATCTCTCTTCATCCTTCTAACTTTAGGACATGTAGTTTTAGGTCTTTTGAGTCAAGGTTCATAGATAAGAAGGTCTTTGGAGGGGGAAAAGGGGGGTCTCTAACAGAATCCTTTATTTTTAATGCCATTTTTCTATATTCTTCAGTTATTTTGTCAGTCTTATAATTTAATAGTACAAGAATCATGCAAATAAAAGAAATCAAGGCCTACAAGCTTATCATTAATATACCAAAAGAAAAAAGAAGAGAACTTAGACAATTTTAGGAGTAAAAAACTATGAAAAGTCGCTAAAATTGTAACCCTTAAAAATCTGGTCGTGCGCTAAATCTCCCATGGAGATTTTCAAAAGTTGGCAGGTCTGTACGATGGTCTCGCTAAAGTGCGATGGTATACGCCAAAGTGCGATGCTTCCATACGCTAAAGTTTGATGGTCCGCAAAAGTATAGACGTAAGCAACGTAGTTGGATTATGACGTTAACAGTCGTTTATAATACAAACTAAAAATGAAAATGTCGGAAGATAGATTAGAAATATTTGATTTAACAAATTTTACACCAAATGTCCATGACTTACTAGTAATTGATTTAATTTAACCGTGTTCTTTGTCGGCTGAATCACAAGGTGGTTTTTTTCGAGTGCTGGAAGAAAGGACTACAGTCGACCATTTTACTATATCAATACAACACAGTATACGCATACTTATCCTGCTTCTACCGTCAGAAAAATAGAGATACATGTTTCATGCGTGAATTATAAATTGTCTGCTAAGAAATTAGTTCTTACTGTACATTGTAGGAAAATAAAACATGTATTTGTACTCGCTAAGTAAGAAGGAGAAAGCTTGGCGAACATTGCATTTCTCTCGCATTTAGCCTGATTAAAGCTTATACAAATAAATGTTGCATATTCCGACAATGAACATGCAAGTTTTGTTTTTTTAATTTTCGATGACAAATGTAAGATAGGTTGTAACATTAGTGTGAACGGCAATCTACACCAATTATCCAGATATTCAATATGCTTCGAATTGTTAAAAATTCATTTAACATGAAAAATAATATTTTGCAAAGCATAAGTTACCTTATTAGCAATTAGTACATGGTCGGACTTGTTAATTTAGAAACAATCACTTCAGACTACCGGTAAATTGTAAAACCTATCACATATGTCAAACCTTAGCATATTAACTTTTACAAAAAGACTTTTTAAACCTCGATGTTTTAATAGTTAGAATTTTATCCTTTGGACCATCGCACTTAAGCGTGAGACACCATCCTACTTTAGCGAACAAACAACCAACGCACTTTAGCGTGAGACACCATCATACTTTAGCGTAGACCATCGCACTTTAGCGTGACTATCGCACTTTAGAGTACCATCGCACTTTAGAGTCCTACATATCCAATGTATAATTTTTATACTTTATGAATTTTCAAAGTGACAAATTTTATAACTAGTCTCAACCCTAACCTTAGCCTTAACCATAATCCACCCTAACCCTTACCCTAAAACTAACCTTAACCCTAACCCAGTCTTAACCTAATATCCTAAGTATTTCAAACAACAGATCACCTGACCAAACCTTGTTTCTTTAGTTCCAACATGGCTTTGTATGTCTCTATATTCCTCCCCTCTCTTGGTCCATGAATCAGAAACAGGTCTATATAATCTGTATCTAATCTGAAAATACAAATTCAAAAAATATAAGGCATGAATAAAACTCTTAAAGTCATGAAAGTAGATGTCAAAATTAGACATGATGAAAAGACATGTTGGTTGGTAAACATTTTGTAAATATAGCAGAAAGGTGGATTTAATTCTGGTGGACAATGGTTGATATGTCTTTTTATTATTGAGGTCTCTAGTAAAAATATAATGGGTTATATCCCTTTAAACAGGTATATAAAACCCATTTATTTTTTATCTTAAATTCAACTGTAATAATTAATTCACTTTGTATGGGTGCCACATGTGGGCCCTACCAGAACATGCACCTGAGATCACTCCCAGTGTTTGTGGGGTTCGTGTTGCTCAGTCTTTAGTTTTCCATGTTGTGTTTTTGTGTACTATTGTTTGTCTGTTGGTCTTTTTTCTTTTTTAGCCATGAAATTGTAAGTTTATTTTCAACTTAGTAGTTTGAATGACTCTACTAAATGCCAATTGCAAGAATGCTCAGATCAACAAAATAATGTCAGAAATTAGGGTTCTCACTAAGGCTTTTTGAAAGTGAGTCCAGGGACTTATAATTTTTTACCATGTTCAATAGTAAAAGAAGAAATTTTATCACCAAATATTTCATTACTTCAGTCTCCCATGACTAAAAAGAGCAAGAAATCACATCAACTTCAGACAATTTTCAACTTTGTCCCATAAATATCATTATTGACACAACATTCATGAAGTCTTTACCGAACTAAACTTCTCTGTAAACCTTGAATACAGGCATCATGTCCATTCTGCCATTGCTTGGTTACTATAAATAGATCTTTCCTATCTTTACCACTCATAGCTATGCCTTTACCAACATCTTCTTCATTCCTGTAATGAAAAAAAAATGGTTCATTTATTTTGAACTCGATGAATGCCTATTTGGAGGTATGGACACTGTAATGAGAAGACAATATCTTGGAAGAAAAATTAGTTTTTCACAGGGTACTTACAAAACTAGTATTTGTCCTATATGTCATGTATTTAGTTATCTTCAGGCGTAATTGACTTATTTTACTTATACTTGTTATGGTCTCAAGTTAATTTTTTTAATGGTTAGCAGGAGAGCTAAATAATTTTCATCCCAATCTATAATCATGATAATACTAAAATAACAAGGTCCAATTTGTTAGCCTTCATTGGGTAAAAACAACAAATCAAAGAATTCAACTTTATATATAGGTAATATAGGACAATGATGTTGATTAAAAATTACACCATTCGAGACTCTTTTCTTTTCCACATAATTAATATTGACAAAAATTAACAAGTTCCGGGTCGAATCTGATACCGATACCAATAGTATATTCACCTATTATCTTATCTGTACGTTATGCATCCAACAGGCGCACCACCAAATGGTGTATTTAGGATTAATTGCTATATACAAGGGTCATAATCACAGGGTTGACACTACTAAATTCAATTATTGTCACATTGTTTCATATTGTAGTATTTTAATCAGCAAGACATTATAAGATGGCAGTACGAATACCAAAAATCTAGACTTAAATTAAGGGGTATAGGTACAGTTTCCAATTTGTTAGCTGGTATGACGTTAAAACGACGAATCAAAGATTTCAACTTTATTTATAATATAGGACAATGCTGATGATAAAAAATACTTCATTCCATGCCCTTTTGTTTTCCAAATAATATCAGATTATTACATGACATTTTTCATATCGCATGTATTATCAGCCCTAGGTTTTAATATTAACCCAAGAGCCTCATGGCTCGAGGGCTGATATTGACCGAGGGCTGATAATACATGCGATATGAAAAATGACATGTTATGATCTTTTTATCATAAGCTTCAACAATGGAGAAAAATAAAACATTAATTTATTGATCCTTTTAGTACGTCATTTGTACGTGGTTCTCAAATAGAAGTTCAGAGAGTGAAAAGTACCACGGACATCGGACCCCAAATGTAGTAAATTTGATATGAAATCTTTCTAGCGTATGCCTAAAAAGAAAAGGAAAACAGCAGTATGATATATTTAAATATGGACGATAAAAAAATAATTCAACAATATACATAATGAACACTGTTTGGAAAAGTCAACAATTTTAAAGTAACTTTCTAGATTATATTTGAAACTTTTAAAAATGCAACTATTTCATCATTTGTTATTTTGTTTTGCTTTTTTCATTTACACAATACTATTTCCAGTATCCAAATAATTGTTTTGTACCTTTAATAACTTTGTATTATATGTTTTTTCACTGAAAACGTACAATTGAGGTGTATTTTCCAGAATTTGCCGAGTATCGCCATAATGTCATGGGATAATGTAAAGAAATGCATGTGTAATAATGGAAGCATGTGATAAATTTTTCATATCAGCCCGTTTAAAACACCATTTTGGAAAAATTAGGAATTCACGTTGATTTAATGCTGTTATCATACTGTATGTTGCATTTCTGTAAATATTGACAATGCAATTTCCCATAGAAACTCCTTTTACGGCTAAAACTGTACCACTTTTACAATGAAGTTTTGAAAAAAAGCTTATCCTAGAATTGAAAGTTCATATGCACCCCAATCAATTTTTGTTAAAGGTCAAAACATAGGGCTGTGCGGCATATTTTCAACATTTATTTGCCCTGATTCTTCTCAGAGTTTAAACTAACACTAATTTTCTTAACTACCCCTACCTCGAATGAAAGGTTACCACAGATTTCAATGTAAACAATATGCACATGTTTATTTACTGGTAACATTCCCAAGTTATGTCTGTGAGTTTGAACACAGAGAGCATAACTGGGAACCAGTATGTAAACAAAATTAATTTTCTATGAATATTCAAGATCTCCCCAAAAGAGGCGTGTTTTGAGAAACAGCTGTATTAACAAAGTGAAACCTGTAAGAAATATATGTTATTTTCTCTAAGTACATGTATATGATAATTAATATTACCAATAATTGATAAGTTCCAGGTGGACGGGTTCGAAACAGAAAGATTTTGAAAGCAGAAAATAATCAGGTGACTATACCCATACTAAAAATCCAGGCTAAAATAAGGCTTACACATAGTTATATACTTTAATTCAGTCACTGACCCGTGATATCACGTGTGTGTTCTAGTATATATAAATCTTCCTTTCTGAAACAAGTTCATCCCCTTTAATTTTTATTCCTTACCCATATGAATTAAAAGAAACAACAGCTCAACAATAATTATTTTTCTGGGGCATATCTCAAGAGTTGTTTTTGTCTTTAAATATTTTTTTTGTATGTTTTACCCATATCTCTGAGCAGTATCAATCATTCTGTATCCCTGTTCAATGGCATATGAAACTGCTTGTGAACAATCATTCGTCCATGCTGTTCCCAGACCAAATAGAGGCATTGCAATGCCATCATTTAAATTGATAACAGAGTCAATATTGGTTGCCATGGTCACCACTGCTTCCAAACTTAATGTCTAAAATGAAAGTCAAAAAATTCAGACCTGTAACAATTTTCTTTCTTCTTTTCACTGTGCATTGAACATGTTGAACTACATTTTTTTTTGGTACCATGACTACCTTTTGTTTTTTTTATTCTTGTTTTTGTGATATTATGGATACTTAAATGCAATACTATAACATTCTGCCTTTTTCAGTTGTTACCAATTTTAAGTATAATGGATATTATTTGATCATTTTGAAACTAGTTTGGTTTAAAATAAAATTGAGTCAGTATCATAATTATATAATAGGAATATTGTGGTAAAGCAATGACAATAATAATGCAAAAAAGTATATCCTCAGCTGAAGACATATTGAAAAACTCTGCATACTAGCTGAACATGCTGAAAACATGATATTATACAATTACTGTCTTTTGATGAGGTAAATATGCTGTTTTATTGCCTTTTGAAAAAATGATATTCACTGAGGCCGACGGCCGAAGTGAATATCAGTTTTTCAAAAGTCAATTAAACCCCATATTTACCGAAACAAAAGACAGTAATTGTTTTATTCCATATACCGAGAGAAGAAAAAGTATTTAATGACAAACACAAACCAAAAAAATTTTTACATGAAACATTTTACCATAACGTTGCATACATGTAAAAGCGTGTGACGTTTAGCGCGGTGAATAACACTTTCTCAGGTGAATATGCTTTTTTATTCAAAATCCAATTCATATAGAGAAACCTACTAAAATAATACCAATATGGAATAATTTGTATTTCCATCCTAGAAAAAGGATTAATGCCTCAAAATGTGCAATGAAGAAAAATGATAATCATCATCAAATTCCTAAGTATTTCATATGTTGTCTTCAGATTTTGTTATTTATTGGTAATTTAAAATTGCTTGTATTTAACAAACAGTGCGTTCAGTAGTGTGCTTGTCATTTTCAATCTACAATGTATTAATTTCATAGTCGACAAACAGGACCATGATGACCAATTAGTTACTATCTTTATCATTGTTCATGATCTTGTTGGTTTCGTACGACGTTCATGACTGTTATATGTTTTAACATGTGTATAATGCTTTGTTTAGCTGTTCTGCATAATTTTTAAATTTTGTAAAAAGCTCACATGATCTTATGTTGTACTATGCAAAACTGTAAATTATAAGACAAGAACCTTGAAAAGGCTTCACTTTGTTGCTGGGTTATAGGTGATGTATTCCTCACATTTCTGTGCATTCACATTTTAGAAGTCATGGAAGTTAACAATGATAAAACATCAAATTATAAGAAAAATTATAACACATTCTTCAGAATACTTACTGTTGTGTGTTGTTTCTCTGTACTATTCAGCTATTATACATTCATCAACCTTTATTAAGTGCCTTTCCCATTTCTGCATGAACAAAATTTATCATGTTTATGAAGTAAAATGAATCAACCAAATTCTTTGTATTTAAACATGTTTCAAGCAAAATGTTAAATAATCATGGTGATAGTATTCTTGTGATCTGAATCAGAAAAATAGTTTCCATGGTTTCGGAAGAGTACATGTATATATACAGTCTTAGGTTCCTCACTGAATGAGGGTCTTAATGGGGGAATCTTCATGACAAATAAGTCATGACAGTAAAATTCTTGCCAAATGACTTTACAGCATTTTTTTGGCGCATGATGATAAATTGTACACTTTCTTTTAGAAGATAAAAACAAGTGAAACTGTGAGCTACTGCTCGCTGATGATACCCCCGCCGCAAGTGGATAATTTTAATAGTGTAAAAATATGCAAGTGTTCGGTAAACAGGAAGTTGTTGAGTGATGAATCTGAAAACGCATCACACGGTATAGCTGACTTGTATAAATCCTGAAACCAAATTTCAGAAATCCTTGTATTGTAGTTCCTGAGAAAAATGTGACGGAAATTTTCAACTTGGTTATCATGTGTAAAATAGTACAAGTGTTCGGTGAACAGGAAGTTGTTGAGTGATGAATCTGAAAACGCATCACATGGTATAGCATACTTATATAATTAACCTTGAAACAAAATTTAAGAAATCCTTGTATTGTAGTTCCTGAGAAAAATGTGACGGAAATTTTCAACTTGGTTATCATGTGTAAAATAATACAAGTGTTTGGTAAACAGGAAGTTGTCGAGTGATGAATCTGAAAACGCAGCACACGGTATAGCTGACTTGTATAAATCCTGAAACCAAATTTCAGAAATCCTTGTATTGTAGTTCCTGAGAAAAATGTGACGGAAGTTTTCAACTTGGTTATCATGTGTAAAATAGTACAAGTGTTCGGTAAACAGAAAGAAAACATATATGCTTGTTATTGGGGACAAAAAAAATCAAAGATCCCTGGCAGTAAATAGAGAATATCATATATGGCTTTTTCAATATCACATCCGTATCAACCCGAGACACCAATATAATCCCAAGAGCTCTGCTCGAGGGATTATATTAGTTGAGGGTTGATACGGTGTGTGATATTGAAAAAGCCATATTACATACACTTTATTATATATATAAACTTCACGTAGATTTTTTTATGTGACATGACGTCATACATATAATGAGGTTTGAAATGACATCATACAGATTATACATTGTTATAGGTTTGACATGACGTCATACAGATAAGGGGTTTGATAAAGCCTTTGCAACACTGACTTCAATCGATGACGTGACGTCATATAGATTAAAGGTGTGATAAAGCTTTTGCAACCGTGCTGATATCGATATCATCACGGGTGGCTGATACATCACGCTTGCCACTGATTGTATTACACATACAATTTATCTGTATTTACTACTAAGTATATAATAAAGGGCATTACAACCCTCCTGTATTTACAACTGATATTCCTCTTCTTCCATTTAAAGTAGCACAATACCATATTATTTTTATATTTGTGAGTTTCGTGAGTTGAACTTAAATTCAAAAACATTGTTGACATCGCTGACAGACATTATTGAACTACCTAATGAAGTTAGAGCCAGATTGGAAATTTACCGCCAGCTCTGACCAGGTCTCAGTTCAGCTTTAAATACTTGGATCAAGGTTAAGGAACTAGATTCCACATCTAGGAAACCGGAGTCGGCCCTGAAAAGCAAAAACAAGCCACAATCAACCAGGAGAAGCAATGTTATTCATTACGTCTAGTGGACGGTCACAAAAATAATCCTTGTACCAGCTGCAGAACAACAGCAAACAACCGAGGCCAGCATTACACACAACACCCAGACTGAAGCTAGAGACGCGATAGTTCAAGTTGGTCAACTCCTTCCATCAACGAAGTACAGAGGGGAACCAGTTGGAGTTGTCATAAACAGGGATATTGTCACCAGTCCTTACAACCCCATGTCATCGCCTCTTATACTAAGCCTCCACAATAGACAGAGCCAGAGGCAAGCCCAGTAGCCTGAGTAGGATCGACATTGATGAAGGGTTTGACATCAACAACCCTGAACTACATGAACTACTGTCCACACAACCGCATTCATCGGCCTTCAACATAGAATCAAAAGAGGCAATGGTCATGATGGTCAATGATGGTAGCAGCAATCTTGGCAGAACAGTATAATACTCTGTCCCACATGTACCAGCCCCAACACTGCAGTCTGAGAAAGATGAAAAAGAAAATAAAGGAGGGGTATTTTTGTTAAGACCATGAAGACTGGATTAAAATCAAAATAGGGCAGAATGGCATTTTCTACTTATATTATTAGTTGATGCACCAATTGATGTACTTAGCTATAGTTTATTAGAACATATTCACACTTTCAAGTGATCTTACAAAATTATCCTTTCCCATTGGCTTTTCCTTGGGCTTAAATCTTCATAAACCTTCAGGGGACTTACTTAAATAAGTGATTTAAAATTTAAGTAGCAAATTCAAAGTTTTGTCATAATTTGTGATTTTGTAGTTTTACCAAAATTTGAAACACATAGGTTTAAATAATATCTTTTAATTAGTAAAATTGAAAAAAAATGACCTTTTTGCTTCTTTTAAGTAGCAAGGTTTATGCATTTAATGCTATCATTTAGCTGCAAATTCTATTTTAGTTGAAAAAATTCTATAATAATGGCTTTACATAATGAACTGATACTTTTTTAACAGATTTTCCCCAGCAGCATGAGCAGTGGGAGTATTTTTCCTGTGAAGTTCAAGGTTTCATCTTTCAGATTATGTAATAAAATTCTACTGTTCCGCAATAAAAATTTCACTGTTGGGGGGTGTTGAAATTAGTGGGGGTTATAAATATAATGATACTTTAAGAAGTGATTTTTGGGAAGGAACTTGAGGTATGATACTTAAACAAGTGATTTTTATGTCATTATCCTAGATTCAGTACAAGGTCATCACCTGAAATGACCTGGTCATCCTAGACAACACAGATGTTGGTTCTGATAATTTTAGAAACATAATTATTCCTTGGATCATTAGTATTCTATATTTAAAGCTACAATAAAATTAAATCACCTCTTCTAGTGCTTAATTTGTACTACTTAAATAGGTGATTATTAAAGAAAGACAACTCTAACTTCCAACTTTTGTGGAAATAATGTTACTTGAATCAGTGATTTCGAAAATCACTCATTTAAGTAAGTCCCCTGACTGATAAAACATGACCAAGTATTGTCTAACCTATAATTAAACATGATGCCCAGTTTGCTGCTTATCTGACTAAATATACAATCTATTGTTCACCATGATGGAAAGCTGCGATCATGGTGATGATCAGGTAAATTCCACTCACTTAAACATGTTAAATGCCTCACTGAACAGAATTTCTATTGTTAGATTTAACATGAAATTTAAAGGTAAACTATTCTTTTTGTTGTTGATCAGATAGGTATTCAATAGATTGCAAGTTGTGTCACTCAAATGCAACTATTTCAGTCATAGTTACGTTCGATAAATCCGCATGTTACTGGTTTAATTAGGTTTAATTACTGGTTACCCGATGAATGATTTAAAGAAAATTGAAAACTATAGTTATTTCACCTCGTTTAATATCCACTCGAGGCCTTATTTTATAAATATAAAATAATATCTTTATTAATTCTCAAGGCCTTATTTTATAAATATAAAATAATATCTTTATTAATTCTCGAGGCCTTATTTTATAAATATAAAATAATATCTTTATTAATTTCATTAAGAATCAGACAACAGTAATTTACATAGGTATTGTCAAAACTTACATCTACATAGATTTTGTAAAAACTTACAACGTGATCAGGTGCCATATTTGTTTTCTTTGATCATGTTGATCACATTGATGTTATGACTTAAAATATCTCCTTAATTAGCTATGTCCTTGGCTATCATTATAGTGACAATATTGTGCCATCATAGTTAATTGCAATATAAACAGTGAAATAAGATTGAATGTTTTGCATGGACAAAAAAGTTTAGAACATCGTCCACATTTGAAAATTATTTGGTCGTCATTTTTTCAAAATTTTATAAAAAAGAAACAATAGCATGTTACGATGCATCAGCTTTATCAAAAGGAACTATCATGACTATTGTTTGATTCTATGCTGCTTTAAGGTAACAAAATGACTGAAAACATGAGCATACAACAGTCATGACAGTTATTCTATTTACATTGTAACAATCTGACAAAATATATTTTAACATGTCGGCCCACGCTGTCAATGTGGTCGCCATCTTGAAAATATTACCAAATTTTCTGAAAATAGCTAGTTTTCAAATCAATTTGGAAAGGACATAATGAAAAATTATTGCATATATAAACGATATACGATATTTCAAATATATATACATTTAGTAATAAGTACATATTTCGACAATTTAACCATCTGTTTTGTTTAAATTGCAATTTTAGGTTTAACACGACAGAAAATCCAATATTTATCGGTGTTGGATGATTAACAGTGTGAACTTATCGAAGGCAACAAGACAAATTTTCAAAAGAATTTGGAAGGGCGAAGACCAAAATTTAAACTTTCCCAAAACCCATAAATATATTTAAGAAATAATTGATGCCAGCTATACTTTATTGTAGTTTTAACATGGGTAGGCATTATATTCGTGATTATTTTTGCCAGAGCGATAGCGAGGGCTAAAATAACACGAATATAATGCCTACCCATGTTAAAACTAAAATAAAGTATAGCTGGCATCAATTATTTCGATTCTGATTAGGACAATTACGGTAATTTCTATGTTCGCTGTGTATAAGTGTACGATCTTCGTGTAGGCTCTTCCATCAACCTCGCTGTCGATTTTTATCCAACTAGTTCAAACCAGTTTAATTTCGCAAAGTTGTAGGTTTCTAAAATTCAAAATTGAAACAGAAATTAACAAATTAATTTATCAGCCTAACTAAAACAATATTTGAGTCACAATATAACAGAAAATTTATATTACAACAGTCTTTTCCTTTGAGGTCAATTTCTGACACGCACATTTTCAAGTCAGTTGTCAATGGCGGTGGACGCACAAGGAGAATCGGGTAGGTCTTTATTTTACTAAATTAATCGTAAATATTTCGCCGGTTAATAGTGTAGCATTGGTAAATATGTTTATATTTGATAGAGGATTCCTTGATAAAGTTGTGCTGACATTTGAGACTTGGAAGGAGGGGCCCTTTGACAGAGATCCATTTATACTTGCGGTGGCTACACCTTGTAAAGTTGATCAAAGGGCACGCCTTTGTGCATCTGACGATTTCAAATGCTGTATTACATGATGATTAAAATTAATACTGGGTGACAATCTTGTTGCATTTGTAAAATGGATTGGAAACCTTGGTGGTATATTGGTAATTACGCCTACTTTTTTTTTTATAGGAGAATGGGGTTCGATTCCCTGCTAGGGTCAATCCATTTTATCAGAAATATATGAAACAATTTTGTCATTTCAGTACAACAGTAATAATAACCTATACTTGATTTTATATTTTATCATCGGAACATATGTTTCAATGAAATTATTCTATACAATGACATGCCTTTTTAAAAGGAGAGATGAAACGTGTTTTTCAGAGGGAGGGGTTTTGAAGTTAGAACAGCCAACATGAACGATGCGGTATCTAGGTCAAATATGTCAATTACGAATTGTAACACATTGTTGTCATTGTAAAAGTATAAGGAACAAAATGTGTATCATTTTAGTGTTTGAAAGTGGTTTAATTTAAGGAAATATATTAAATGCATATCAATTTGACGAAATTCATTTTTCTGCCGTAGTCAATATACGCATGTGCAAACTAATTTTATTGGATAATAAAGTATGGTTTCTTTACAAAGCTTAAGAAGCACGTCATATTAGAATCTTAAATATATAACGTCGCCAAAGTCACATGATGACTGCTATAGTTGGATATGTTAGCAGAAAACTGGTTTAATATCCCAATTTTAGTAAAGTGCTTAAATGTTGATGCATAAAGTCGGCAAAAAGCTCTACAGAGCTTATGTTTGTAGTATGTCATGTAACTCGACTTAAAATGAATTTTCTTATCTTATCTTATCATATAATGCTAGAGATTATAGCCAATATAACTAGAAAATGCCATTCTGCTCTCATTTGTTTGAAATCCAATGTAAACAAAAATACCCATAGAGATAATTCCCTCTAAAGAAGAAGTATCCCTCTATACAGGTAAAATCACCATACAGGGGGTTTGTTCCCAACCTGTTCAATGTACCCGTAGGAAGTGTCGAAAAAGTTTGAGCTGTGGCCGGTGCGGGGTGATAATTTTCAAATAAAAGAACTGTCTTCGGAATTTTTTGACATACCATACACATGATTGCATTGTTAGCTAGCTTTTCTTTCATGGAAACCAACTCCCACAGACAGAATATTAGTACATCAAGTTCTTATTATTCAAATACGAGCTCCAAATACTTGGCAAAAAAACAGCAGCGTGAGTGAGTAGTGGGGAGAGGAACTAAGATAAAATGTTTATTTTATCCCATATATGTATAGTCTTTCCATTGATGGATCACCACCGATGTCGGAAAATTGATATCTGTATCTGTATCTGTATAATACTGGAAATGAACTCAAAATACTGAGTAAAACTTATCCAGGAAGTGTGTGTGCGCCACTGATGTGACTAGTCGCCACTGATGTAACTGTCGTAAAAAGGTTCCCTGGAATCACCAGACTCGTAATTCAAATTTTGCTATTATTGTTTTGTCCATGACTTCTGGATATTTCTGCTCTATAGTCGTAAGGTCAATATTTATCTAGTCGGATTTTAAATGCATTTATTTATCTAGTCGGATTTTAAATGCATACATGGAAATGTAACAATAATAAAAATATTATTGTTACATTGGAGACTAATTGCCGGAATGCAAAGTTGGGTGAGGAACCGATTAATTACAAATGTAACAATAATTACTGAGCTACGGTTACATTACGTTATTGTTACATGAAAAACAGCAATGTACACTAGATTGATTAAACTTAAATCTTCTATAGTTGTATTTTTTCATTCTTTCATATGTACTAAAGAATACTTGTAATTTAATACTGATAAATAATAAAATATTATTATTCAACAAATGGTGTACAACTTGATAGTTTTACTACGTATTAATGGTTTTGATGTTCTTAAAGATACTACTCAAGATTAGGAGTGTGACTGTCAAAGGCGAAAAATATAGTTCAATGGTTTCACTTTTTTAAAGTATTTAACTGCACACCTACTCTTATTAAGTGTCATTATACTTTGGACCAATTTTGTTTATGGTGCAAAAAAATAAAACTTGCCTTGGGATGCGTTTTAAACGAAACTGAAACAATATCAAGACATACATTTCATACAGCTTTATAACTTGACGCAAATTGATAATCAAAAGCAAAGTTTGCTAACTGTAACTTAAATACTAAGAAAATCTGTAGGTACACATATCCGTGGAAGACGTAATTTCGTTCATCAAAAATGTGTCGGACTTTAAAAACAACTTACTGGATTTGTAGAAATTGTCATTGTGAATAAAAAATTACAGTAAATAAATTGTATGTTATAAATGTATGTAATAAATGTCCTCAACTTTTATTATTTAGTACATATTACTAGTCCCATCGTACATTGCTTTTTGTCATGTAACAATAACGCAATGTAACCGTAGCCTCAATAATTATTGTTACATTCGTAATTAAACAGGTCCTTACCCAACCATGCATTCCGGCATTTAGTCTCCAATGTAACAATAATATTTTTATTATTGTTACATTTCCATGTAACCGTAGCCAGTGCCTTTGTTATTTTATCTGGTAGTTTGTTACAGGATTTAGCAATTCAAACAGAGAATGATTGTTTACGGATACTAGTCTAAATGAGTTCTGGCCATGGTTATATATATATGGTATGAATGTCTCAGTACCCAAATTCTTTCTGAGAATTGCAAATATGGAATTAACGCTACTATTCATTTTTCCCCTTATGTGATTTTCAAAAGTGAGTTCTGAGTCGATAATGATCGATTCCTATATCTTTTCCTCTTTAAACTTTGCTATTTGATGATTTAGTAGGCTAATAATTTTTGAGTGTCCAGTGCTGTTTGATTTTTTTATATATTTTCATATATTTACATTTTTTAGAGTGAAATTTGAGTAGCCGTTTGTCACTCGATGCTTCTATATATATATATCTTGCGTAGGTCATCTTGAAGAATGTCTCTGTCATTCTGATATTTTACTACTCTGAAGATCTTGGTGTTATTAATATCAGCAAATATAGGTACATGTAGGCATCACAATCCACAGAATCTGCATGCATTGTTGATGTTTATACTTTTTGAATAGTATATGAATTGTTTTACATTTTGTCGTGGCTTATTCGAGATAACTTATGTATACAGAAACGTTTTACATTTTGATCATTGTTAAAGCAGCTAATTACAAATACATCGTTTAGTGTCTGATGATTTCTGATGTATGGTTGTTTCAAACAATTATCATGACCGCATCTGTTTATTCTATATTGATTGACAAAGGTTGTCTTTGAACTTGACATGATTAATATTTGATTGTATCGATACGAACATTGAAAGGATACATCTGCAGGTTACAATGACAACACTGTCTTTTAGATCATTATGCTTCAGAAATACTTAATTCTCGGAGGCCAAAAGAGAAAGTTGGTAGATAAAAACAAAGCCAGAAACGCCAATTAAGAAAAACGACAAACGAAGAAGTGATGGGACTTTATTGACCTTAGCATTTTTTCTGATATCTTATCCGACCTAGTCGTATATTTTCAAACTTGAATGATGAAAAAATCCAACTTGTAGGCGAGTGACTTATTTCAAAAAGACGATTAGTTAACGACTTTAATACACCCACCTAACACACGGCTGTATTATATATCATTCGAAAGCTGTTAATCTGTACTTTCTGTTTTGCCCGGTCGTAAAAAAATCGTACGGTGCAATTTTTGTTAAATCATGGTCAAAGGTCATGAAAAAACATTCTAATTTTTGCGATTACTAAATAAAACGCCATTTTCTAATTCTTGTACCATAAAATTTTCCAAAAGATCATATGAACTTTATGGAACATGATACATAATTTCCAAATCAAACAAAAAATAAGAGATTCGATGCGCAAAATTTCCCGAAAATTGCAATTTATCACAAATCCTAAAAAAAATAAAAATTATCCAAAAAGCAAAATATATCTTGGGGAATCGATATTTGTATGCTAAAAAATAGATAAATGTATATGTTTTAGGTCAAGGAATATTTATTTTGTAATTTTAAGATGCAATTATTAATTAATGTTCATGGAACAGCCTTCTATTGAAGTGTTTGCAGTTGCCCAAAAATCTGCCATCTGCAAATAGCGATCATTTTGTTAATCTATGTTAAAATAGCACATCGCTAATTGTGAATATCGGGGAGAAGAATGATTTTCCATAATAAAAAAAAGGGGTATTTAAAGTAAGAAAAGAATATTTGTGAGGTAATTGAGGTTAAAATATGTTTTTTACGAAGTCAAACTTTTTTACTTTTTGTAATCATGTTTAAATGCAAACATTTCTTTGCGACTAAATCGTAGGCAACATTGCAATAAGTAATCTTGTTTAGAAACACTTGGTCATCTAAAGCGGGATGTAAACGAGCTAAATAAAATGCGGCTGCTTCTTGTTTAGTTTAAAATCGTGTTATAGTAAGTCATATTAAATGTGTTTAGAAGTTTAATCGCTTTAATTATTTGAATAAAAGATGCTTTGAGCATTTTCTACATAAGCTTTAAAAATACCAATGCATGTCATTGTGTATGTAAAACACTATAAGCAGTTGTGAAATAACAAAATGAAAAAGTTAAATACCCTTCCTGACCTCATAAGATCATTCGCTGTTTTAGGAGTGTTCGTTTTCATGGTATGCTGTGTTTTTTGGACTGTTGTTCGTCTCTTGGACTTTAATTTTATTTTGTTCATGGTTTTAATTAACTTTATTTGATTCATGGTTTGAGATGTTGATTGTCCCTTTGGTATTATTTTACTTTAAAGACATTAACTTGCAGTAATGAAAATCGGCCAAAAAATCACCTCAAAGTAAAGTGAAGAAGATTAACGCAATAAGACAAATATCCGCGAAAATAACTTAATTTGCTCACGGTGATATATATATAGAACAAAATCGTTATCATGATACATTTAGCTACACTGATCTATAATTTTGAAACCTTTTACTACTTGAATAGTGACGAAATATATCAAAGGGACATCAAACTCATAATTAAAAACAAACTGACAAAGCCGGGTAAAAAACGAACAAGACAAGCAACAGTATACAAAACACAACATATAAAACTACAGATTGAGTTACACAAACCCCTAAAAAAAAATTGAGTGAACTCAGGGGCTCCCAAAGGGTAGGCAGATCATGTTCCACATGTGACACCCGTCTTAGTTTAAACATATTTATTTATAGTGGATTGGGAAACAAGTTTTGCAACTTAAATTAATCGCTTTCCACTTTGCGGGTGCGAGTGCTGCCTTGTAGCGGCATTAGCCTGCTCTTATTTGAAATCTACAAAGGTGTGTTTAACGTGCAAGAGATATTGCTCTCTTTTAACGCAGGTCAGCCATTTACCGTCCCCTTTCGACGGACTTTCATCGTTTCCTCAAGACCATACTCACAAATGGTGTCAAGGAAGAGCCGAAAATTCAGTCCCTGAAATTTTCATCACGGAACGGGAATCGAACCAGGAACCTTAAGTTTGTGTTAGTAGTCCGATGCACTGACCACTACACCACAGCTCTCTTTTACCTGTCTTGTGGCTCATCTATTGCCTAACTCGGTGCCAAGCCTTATTCGGCTGTTGACATTCACGGCAGAAATGACGGCAATTTGGTTACGTCGATGGAACTTATCAGTCGTTATCTGGCGAAACAGATATCTCATAATTGTCAACCAACTCGTAGTGGCGTCCATGAAATTTTCAAAGTGATGATTTCAACTTTGCATTTGAACTCTGGTTTAAAACATGTTTAAACCACCATTTTTCTTCAAATGTCCTGTACCAAGTCAGGCATATGGCATTTGGTATCGAATAATCTGTTTCTTTGTATGTTGACGTTTGTTTTTGTAGCAGTTCTGTGTTTCTGTTATATCGTTGTGTTCCTCTTATAGTTGATGCGTTTTCCTAGTTTTTGCTTTGTGACCCGGATTTATTTCAGTTACTAGTAACTCGATTGATGACTATTGAATAGCGGTATACTATAGTTGCCTTTATGCCTTTATTTCAGAGGAGTTGAGGCTCAATGAAATCGGTCTCATCCTTTAGTAGTATAGTTATATAGATATGCAGGCGTTGCTATAATGTTGTTACATAGAAATGAAAAGTTTATAATTTGGTAGTAAGGGGTGCTTTTATGGGTTGTTTTATGCTCATCTCTTTTGTCGTAAAACTTGTTCTCAACCAACCCTCATCATCGATTTCAAGATACGTGATAGAGTAAACTATATCTGTTGAGTCTTTTATTTTCAATTTCAATGGAAAATACGAGTCCAACATTGTCACAAATTTTGCACTTTTCAGTGAGATGACATCATCTATATAATGGAAAGTGAAGTTTCAAGATAATGATAGCTTCTGTTCAGTCGTCATCAGAAACTCTTGCATGAAGTCATCCTCGTATGAAAAATGAACTAGTCATTCAAACTATTCAGAAAGTTTAGTTGTAACTAGAATCGTTGCGTATTGATGGATATTTTTTCTTCAAAATTATTCTTATTTGATGAATTAATGCATGTAAACAATGAACAACGCAATTTAAGCAATCAAGTAATCAAGTTTTATAATGTGTTTACTAGTTTTTGAAATTCTTTGAAATTTCAATTTTCATCAATTTATTTTCTATTTATTTTGGTCTAAAGTTTCAATTCACATTAAATAAATAAAATGTCTTTTCACTACATCAATATTTATAATGAAGCTTCGCAACAAACAATTATAAAAGTCGAAATATGTTTATTTCAGTCTGGTAGTTACAATGCAGATTGCAATCTCTTAGTTTCACCCTCTTTATTTCAAGCAATAAGATGATTCGCGCACATATTTTTTTACTCTAAATCTTTCAGATTCTTAAGAATTTGTTTATTAAATCTTATAATGACCACATACAATGTTTAAATAGGAAGAAATGCTTAAAAACTGTTTTTTCGCAGATGGCGGTATTTTGGGCAACTGTATGCGTTGTTATGATTTGCTGTTTAATTAGAAGTAAGCATAATTTTAGGGAATTTTATGATGTCAAAAACTTCTTTGATAGTCATTACAGGGTTTTTCTTAGTTTTAATTGATAAGCATTTGCACCAGAAAGAAAAAATTGGGTTTTCACACATTTTGTTAACTTTTACTCGAATTGCAGGAAACATGTGCTCTCTGTCAAAAACACGCTTTAAATATTAAAAAATGCATTTGAATAATGACTGTTAATCTCTCTGCTAAAAGTTTAAATTGTTTGCATATGTGAATTTAGTATATAAAAGTCATATTATGCAATCAGGCTGAAATCTTAGAAAATATGCACTTATTCGTCCTTGGCCTTTGATCTTGATTTGACGGAAATTGCACCGTACGATTTTTTTACGACCGGGCAAAACAGATAGTACAGATGGGTAGCTTTCACATGATATATAATTTAGCCGTGTGTTAGGTAGGTGCATTAAAAATTTAATTTTATGGTTAAAGTCACTCACCTATTGGTTGATGATTACTTTCTGGCGCGTGCTTGATTCATAATGTTGGTAATAACTAAATGTACACATGCCGGTTTAATTCTCATTTTCAGACCAATACTATTTTTTTTATATATTTGTGTTAACTATTATAGGTTTTAGACTTGGCATATATATTTTTTTAGTTGTATCAGATAATAACAAGTTACGGAATAATCATGTAGGTATATAGTGTAATAATAACCAGCCATGCACCTAGCCCCTGGTGCCTGGTGCCTGGTGCCCGACTTCATGTAGAGATAGGAAAAATGGATGGTGCATGGGCTATTTGACCAGTCATAGGTATATAGCTAGCCACATGCACCACATACTCTTGACAACACTATAATGAGGAACATCATTTCATCGTTACGCAAATATTTTAAGTATTGATATAGTCCACAAGACCGGTGATTGTATTCATAACTGATCAAACTTCATGTCATTGCAATTGTAATTGATAGTCTTAACTTAAAAAAATTTCGATGTAAAATCAATATCATAGTGACATTAAAGAGGTAAAAACAAACACTATGAATTATAAACATATGCATTCTTATTTGTTGTTCCCATTGACTGTCTCAGTATCTAAGATACTCCTTACACTTGTACTGAGATTAAAGTTTATCTCAAATACATGTTTTAACTACAAATAATATCCCTTATACATTTTATATCTAAATCAGATTTTAACGGAGGTTAAATAAACATCAAACACAGAGAACTGCTTTCAGGCGATTGAAACAATTGCAGCTTAATTTTATTCCTTACTACCAATGAAATATATAGCATAATTGTATACTAGTACTATTTATAGTCATTAAGACAGTTGAGTTAAATTTCACAATCATTGCTTTCATCAAGCTCAAATCAATTCACAAGTTTCTATTTTACATTCTTAATTCTAAGTGTAGGTCATCAATATCACTGCAGATAATAGTGAAATATTATAAATATCAAAACCAACAAATCTCATCAACCTCCATTATTTCACAATGATTTGATTTTTTAATTTCCTCGACGATGACCACTAGTCTTCATTCGTGTGACATACAGTTAGTAATTATATTATGGTGTCCTGGTGTGCTGTCGCTAATCCATGAGAGGTGTACGTTGATATTCTGGGGTTTACTTGTTATTATCTACTATTGTATTATTTATTTATGTATTTTTCTGTCCTTAGAGTCTTCGTTCGTTTTTTTGTACTGGATTCCTGTTACATGATGTTGTCATTTTAGTGGTATTTTTAACATTGCCACTAGAGCAAGAGGTTTTGTTATCCATAAAACAAGGTCCAACCCATCATTTTGTATTTAAAATCTCCTCTACCAAGTGCAGAATTTGACAGTTGTTATCAAATATTCCGTTTCTTAGTACGTTTGCGTTTGTTTTTGTTGCAGTTCAGTGTTGCTGTTATTCCGTTGTTTTAGTTGATGTATTTTCCTCGGGTTTGATTTCTGACCCAAATCTGTTTTCGCTTCATCGATTTATAACAGCGGTAGTCTAGTGTAGAATATTATTCCATATATTTATAAATATAAGAGATTTGTCACCGTGGTAAAGCCTGAAGCTTTAAAAATAAACAATCCGAACAATACCCGGAGCACATACGTTTTCAAATTTGGTACGTGATGTTTGATTAAAACTATTTTAAAAGTCAAAGCTCTAAGCTTTTTGACATTAATAAATAGATGAATGCAATATATTAGAATGTGAGCTGTGTTATAAACGTTTTTATGGTATGACAGCCTCAGTAGGACATTATAAGGTATGGAGCTGGCATGTCAGTAAATGCTACTAGTCTTCTGTCAAATTATGTTTTATTTTCATTTTTGCTTAGTTTAATTTGTTATCCATTCTGACATCGAACTCGGATTTCCTTTAAAATGAGTTTTACGGTGCGTATGGCTGTGTGTTTGTTATTCGCTACATGAGCTAGAGGTATAGGAAAGGATTGAGAGCTCACAAAACATGTTTAACCCCCACCACCCTGCATTTTGCGCCTGTCCCAAGTAAGGAGCCTCTGTCCGTTGTTATTCTTCTATGTTAAGTATGATGTCCATTTTCACTTAACTAGTACACATTTTTTTCAAGAGCCGGCTGAAGTCCACTTCCGGGTTCGGAATATCTTGCTGTGTTGAAGAACCATAGGTGTCATTCGGTTGTTTTTTACTCTCTTGTTAGGTTGTTGTCTTTTTGACACATTCCCTTTTTCCATTCTCAATTTTCTGTTTAGGAAAACGCGAGTTAAAAGTCAGATATAAAATATAAAAACAAAGAGATGTGATATGATTGCTAATAAGGCAACTATTCACCGGAGTTCAAATATGAAGTGTATGTAACTAATCATCTGTAACCATAAGTCTTTTAATAATGACAAAACCCCATACTGTAAAAACGTCTATAAAAGGCCCGACATAAAAAGTGTGAAACAACCCAAACAAAAAAACTAACAGCTTAATTATACATAACAAAACAATTTACACAAAGGCAATCATTAGTCGAGACTTGAACAAGCGAAAACCACTAAATCACCGACTTTCGACTTGGGACAGGCACATACAGAATGTTGCAGGGTTAAACATACATGTGAGCGCTCAACCCTTTCCTAAGCGGGGGACAGTGGTATAACAGTACAATACAAGAACAAACTGCAAAAATTAGTTGCTATTAGATTAAATCAAAAGACCGGTATGACACGAACGCAAAAATTATAACAAGACAATAGACACAAAGCACCGAAATGACAGTATTTACAATTACTGGAAGTTTGTTCAAAGCTTATAACAACTCATACTGAAATAAAAGGTGTTCTCCAAGACTAAAGTATCAATCCTTACACGACGGATTTATTAAAAAAAGGAGAACAAAAAACCCAGCCTGACCATTATATACAATGAACGTTTTTGAAAAGTGGTGGTCCGAAGGTCTTCCCCATTCTAATTTAGCTATAGAAATAATAGTAAGGTTCCGAAGATTTGTTCAAGGAACACTAGAGAAAAATGACTTTGAGAATTTTCCGATATTTTTTTGGACTTTTTTTTGTCACCCGACATTCCGTTATACATGTTATCCTAATTAGAAGTTTGAAAAAAATGTTAATGATATCGATATTATCACAGTTGACTCATTATTATTGATTGTCATATTGTAACTGGAAAGGAAATTTTACATTGTGTTTGGAATTTGAATTCGTGGCTGAACCCAATCACGAAAACCACAAAAATTAGAACCCTACGAATAAAAATGACTTTCACAATAATTAACATTTCTCGATACATCTAGTACTGATAAACACAATTCATTCACACTGTCTTCAAACTAACATCAACGTGTCAGTGAGGAAAATAATCATTTAACCCTGCAATCATGATTAATACGATTAATGTACATGACATTTATTTTTTTAAATAATTATATATTACGACACACAATTTTAAGAAAGATTTGTTGTCCCTTTGTCCTTCATCAGATTCAATTTCTTTTTCATCAGATTCAAATTCACGCAGTAATCTTTCAGCATTGTCACGATTACTTTGCGTCGTTTCAATTTTATAAAGTATTAAGAACTGATTCAGGATCTCCAGCTTTATATTTCTATCCTTTTCATTTTTCAATAGCTTAATCCAACACATTGCTTGACTCAAATTTAGTTTAAATTCCTTTTCCATAATTTCACTGAATGGTCTCGTCTCGTTGTTGTCATCTTCTGATTTTGTGGAGCCATGACAAGTCGAATTTACCTCGGACCATGTTTCCTGCTCATTGCCATCTTGTAATATGCATTTTAACGGCTGAATTACTAGGTAAGCCTGTTGTAGCCGTTTTTCACCTGACAGTTTATTTTGAATAACGCAATATCTTAATTTCAATGAGATGATTAGTTGATTGATCTGTTCTGCATCTCTCAGCCATTTATCAAATTTATCCTTATAAGATACTTCATCATATCTTAGCAGTTCATCAACTTTTGTAAAAATTATAAATGTTCTTCGCGTAAGATGTTGCCCAATTCCATTATCTTTAAATAAACTTTTTAGCGTGTCAGTATATCCGGTTGGAATTCTACCAATTCCAATTGTGAGTCCAAATACGACTTTCCGGCACTCTAAATCGATTAAAGAATTGTAGATATCCACAAATTCATTTAAGCTTTCAAAACTTTGTATATCTCTAACATTTACATGTAAATCGCCGAAGACGGAGTTCACCTCCTGATGTAATTCCGGACCGAAATTTTGCAGTTCGGCTTTAAAATCTCGTTTACCAATAAGTGTATTGCTGGTTTCACTTTTACCACTACCAGGGAATCCAATAAGCACCAACACGGCACTTTTACAATCAGCGTTACTTTCATCGTGGCTATAAAGAAAAACAACTACAACTATAATTATTTCATGATATATCAAATCTTTCACAAAATTTGTCTTCTAGCTCCAGATAAAAAAATGTTAATGTGCGTAATATATGAAACTAGAAATACCAACATATCTGATGCCTCTTCTTAAGAATATTTAGATCGTATCTTAATTTCTCTGATATGAATCTGTAACAACTTTTGCGAAAGTGGATCTATGATGAAACTGATCACAAGATTATCAAGAATATTAGGAATATCAAGAGTATCTAGCAATTTTAAAACAAACTGTGAAAGAATGGCTCTTCCCTCTCTTAGATCGAGTACATTGACAGAGGCCTTCCGATAGGATTCGACCTCTCTGATTCTAAAATAATAGACAAACATGGTTTCTTCGTCATTCTAATATATAAATATATAAAAAGGAAAACAGGAATTACCAAATGTATTTGGCATAGGGAAAGACCACTGTAACAATCAATCAAATTGATTCCTTCGCAAAAATAGGCATACACAAATAGATAAACATCACATTTCTGACTTGGTACCGGAACGAAATTTTGTGGGACCTGATGAGCTTTAAGGATGTTTTAAGGTAGGGTAAGGTAAAAATTAAGAAATTAAGAAATTAAAATTGATACTATAAGCTGGTAGAGCATCAATTAAGGATAAAGATAAGCCAAAAGTATTGATAGGTCATGGACCTCCTTTTAAAGATATTTGAGATTTAAAATATGGCGGGAAAAGGCTGACTCGGAATTTTACCTTATTTTGGCATTGGTAATATTTGGGTCTCAAAACAAAATAAAAAAAATCAAGAATCATTTTATCTTAATATTAAAAGGCAAAAAAGAAGCCTGAAAAAACGTGTGTTTTCATTTGACACTTAGTCTTGAAGCATATTGATAACGCCAACGACCCCTTGCTTAGTTGCAGAAGACAGCAACATCAGTTCTTGAATTATGCATACGCCTTGTAAATGCGACAGTAAAACCCATGTTTGAAATAGTTTAAACTTCAAATACAATACCGTTATCACCTCGTTTGTATACTTGAGGCCTTCTGTTTACTGATCGTACTAAAATATAGTAGTATATTCTATAAACTCTTATTTTTACTATGTTGTTAACATTGTCAGAAGACGGTTTTAACAGCATTTCACAAGGACGTGATTAATGATGTTTTTACTTGCATTTCTGTAAAGGTAGTGAATGAATATCAAAATTGAAAACGATACAGAGAAGATCACTCGGAAAAAAGTTTGAACTTAATAAAGTGTTGAGGTTTAACACTGTTCTGCAAATTATATGACACAAGTATCTTGAAATCATAAATTGCAGTTATAAATCACAACAAACCAATGAAAGTTTGAAATAGAATATATATGTGTCAGACTCAGATCGACATCCGGTCTCTAATTGACGTCGTTTTTTTAAATCGACGTAAGAATCTGACGTCACATTATCAAATCGACCTACAATATTTTATACATTTCTCGACGTCCAATGTTACGTCATGTATTGCTAAAACGACGTATGTTTGATTAATGAACTTACACTTATACATGTACATGTTTTGTAGGGTTCAAGATTATTACAACTAAATTTTCAAACATTTATAATACATACTTTTCATATAGATTTTTTTAAACCTGAAGTAGGTAACATAAAATTGAGAATAAACATGCATATTAATATTTATCTTGATGAAAAAGTAAGTCCAATCGACCTACATTGTAGTATATTGTTTCCTATTCCTATTAATAAATGAGATGCATGCAAGTGTAAATCAATGAGAAAAACAACTCAACGACAAAGAAAACCAATAGACATCCAGAGGGCATTAGTCTATCTTCAACAATACAAAAAAATACAAAGAAGTTATGCAAATGGTTGTGAAAGTATTACGATTCGGTCTTTGTTTACACCTGCATTTAAGCATATACTCAAGAAATTGACATTATGTTTTTATGTTGTGCTGTTACACCACTGTTCTAGGTTAGCGGAGGGTTACGTGCCTATACACATGTTTAACCCCGCCACATTCTTAATTTGCCTGTTGTACAATGGGTTACATTGTATGTTGTACAGTGGGTTACATTGTAAGTTGGTCAGACACGCGAATCAATGAATGTGTTTGTAGATAGATGTTTTTGTGTTCTGTTAAATTGTTCCTTTAAAAATTGTTACACGATGATGACTGCTGTACCCATATTTTGACTATTTTATTTATTATGTCTGTTTAGTTCACGAATCATTGTAAATATAACGGAATTTAACATGTTTAATGAGACTGTCATCAAAGTGAGAGGGTTAGCGTTAAAAAACCAGGTTTAATCCACCATTTTCAACATTTGAAAATGCCTGTACCACGTCAGGAATATGACAGTTCTTGTCCATTCGTTTTTTATGTGTTTTGTTATTTGATTTTGCCATGTGATTATGGACTTTCCGATTAGATTTTACTCTAAGTTCAGTATTTTTGTGATCTTACTTTTTATGTCTGTCATATTTGTTTTCTCAATAGTTTCGTTATAAATAAGACCGCTAGTTTTCTAATTTTAAATGTTTATATTATTCCTGTCGTGGTCTTTTATAGCCGACTTTACGGAAGTTTTTTTTTATCATTGTTTTAAGCTGTACAGTTGCCTATAATAAGGCTATAATTGCTTACATTCACTTTACTTGAACTCTGGTGGATAGTATTAGTTGTATCATTGGTAATCATATCACATCTTCTTAATTTTAATTGATAATCAACCTTTTTACATACCAGTAGGTAAAAAATAAAAAAAAAAATAGATAAATAGATTTTATGTGTCACAAATAATATGTTTTAAAGTCTTAAGGTTTCTGCTGATATCGGTTCAGTTCAATTTTGTATCGTGTGTTCAAAACGGACGTCGATTAGATATGACAGGCATAACATTGGCCGTCGATTTGAGGATATTTTATTGTGACGTCAGATTTGGACATCGATTTGAGGAGCGGACGTCGATAAGAGACCGGACGTCAATCTGAGTCTTACACATGTACTCGACTCTACTATTTTTTATTGAACCAGTTTGAATTGGTCTGAATTTTAATAGATTTTACTCGACAAAGATTGACGTCCAATCTCTTATCGACGTCCGCTCCTTGAGTATATGTTTAAAACTGCAGGTGTAAACAAAGACCAAATCGTAATACTTTCACAACCATTTGCCTTACCTCTTTATATTTTGTGTATTGTTAAATATGTTACACTTTCCTTCAAATCTTGTATAAATCAAGCTACAAAAATGAGTATATGTTTAACTGCAGGTGTAAACAAAGACCGAATCGTAATACTTTCACAACCATTTGCCTTACTTCTTTATTTTTTGTGTATTGGTAAATATGTTACACTTTCCCTCAAATCATGTAAAGATTAAGCTACAAAAATATGTTTTTGTCATGCATACGATTTCACCTTGAGAGATGCACACGTCTGATGAAGCTAATTTGTTTAGCGAAATATTGCGTATTTCTATTTAAAATCTAAAAGATCTTTTTAATGTATTAACTTAGCGTGTTTAAGTTAGTCTTAGACATTTATGTATATATATATATATATATATATTTATAGATATATAAGTACGTCTGAGTCAGTGACAACTCTACAACAGATTTATCCATCGGATCACCAGCAATGATAGTGATACATGGCTGTGTACATTATGTATATACATGTATATATAAGAAAATTGTTAAAAGATAATAACGGTTTCAATTCATCAGTTTTACTATTACTTTCACTGCTTTCACAGATCTTCAGGTAATGTGACTTGTATATAAAACAATTGATTGACGTTAACAATTAATAGCATGACGTTAACAAATACAAGAGAGACTACTAATGTCAGTTTAAGTTTTTAAAATTAGATTATTAAAAACAAATTCACTTACAACCAATAAAAATATCAAGGACAATTTAACCCACGAGGAGAAAACAGCTTTACAAAATTTAAAATCAGATAAATCAATAATTATAAAAGAAGCGGATAAAGGTAATGCAGTTGTAATCATGGACCGTGAGTATAACAGAGATGATATTTTAAATATGTTATAAGATAAAATGACTTATGAGGTGACAGATAAAAAATTTGACAGACAAACAAGTTCAATGATTAAAAAATTATTAAAGAAGAAGGATTCAAAGAAACATAAGACGGAACTGTATGAAGAAGAGATAGATTAAATTTGCGTAGACAATAAATGGGAGCTTTTGCCCCTCTTATATTTAGAATTATGCGTAAAGTGATATTACTCATGAACTATACATATTAAGGAACTAGTGTCTTTTGATTTGAGATCCTTAGTCTATGACCTTAAAATTGAGGTCAAGATCAAAGGTTAATTGGACGTTCTATATTTTTACCCTTGTTCCAAATACATATTTAGACATCATTAATAAACTCATCATAGATACCAGGACTAAATTTTATATATACGCCAGACGCGCGTTTCGTCTACAAAAGACTCATCAGTGACGCTCGAATCCAAAAAAGTTAAAAAAAAAAAAAAAGCCAAATAAAGTGCGAAGTTGAAGAGCATTGAGATCCAAAATTCCTAAAAGTGTTGCCAAATACAGCTAAGGTAATCTATGCCTGAGGTAGAAAAGCCTTAGTATTTAAAAAAAATCAGAATTTTGTAAACGGTTAATTTATAGATATAACAATATCAATGATAATTCATGTCAGCACAAAAAGTGCTGACCACTGGGCTTGTGATACCCTCGGGGAAATAAATCTCCACCAGCAGTGGCATCGACCCAGTGGTTGTAAAAAAACTCATCATAGATACCAGGACAAAACTTGATATATATACGCCAGACACGCGTTTCGTTTACAAAAGACTCATCAGTGACGCTCGAATCCAAAAAAGTTTTAAAAAAAAGTCCTAGGAACTGACATATCAACTGAATTTTTAATATTTTCACATCAAAATATGTTGTAAGTGGTGGAAAGACCATCAATAGTTCTCTGAACAATTGTTTTTTATACGCTCGTCAAAATTTTGACGGGACGTATTATGGTATACAAATGTCCTGCGTCCGTCCGTCCGTCCGTCCGTCCGTCCGTCCGTCTGTCCGTCCGTCTGCCCGTCCGTCTGCCCGTCCGTCCGTCTGTCCGTCCGTCTGCCCGTCCGTCTGTCTGTCCGTCTGTCCGTCCGTGTGTACGTCTTTCGGTTTGGTCTTGTTCTCTCACGGGTACAATTCTTGCAAGATTTTTATAAAACTTATACTATAGATTAATATCAGGAATATCTCGGAAAGGCATACTTAAAAACGTTCGGGGTTGAAGTCTTGTAACGTTTAACCCCCAAAAAAACACACAAAAAAAAAAGTTTCTTGAAGTCATGCATTTTTAAGATCTACCACAAAAGTATTTCGTCAAGTACTTTTAGTAAAAATGTGTTATTCTAACATCTTTTGGTGCTGTAAATTTTAAATGATAATATATTGACCTATAGCCTAAATATATGAAATAAATAGAATCTGAAGCGATATGGTGTATCGAATAAATTTTTTATACGTTTACAAGACAAAATCGTCAACTCGAATACGTCTGATCATAATTAGTTGTACTCGACGTCCTTCCCCGTTTCGATGCAATTATTGCCCATTTGGGGTATTGTTACCAAACAAAACATCTCCGGTGGCAGAGATGCAAATTGATGCATTAAAAATATAAATCAAGGCATAGTCATAAAAAAAAATTGAAAGCCCATAGGAACAGATGTAACTAATTCAAATGAACTAATGTTGCCTTGTTTATCTTTTTTGAACAAAGAGCTATAATTGTTTTGTTTGATTTCGACTGGGTTTCAGCCTTTAAACTGTTAAGGAAAAAGATTCACAACTTAACTTTTTGAAGAAGTCAAAGTTTATTCGTCTTACCTTTCTAGAAGTTTTCGTTCTCGTATCAGATTAGTTTTTGATACATCCATTTCCTTGGTCAGTCTAGCAACTGATGTTTCGTGCTGTTTCTTTCTGTACATAAACGATATCAAAACACAGAATATTTATATGTGTTGCATAGAATGTCACAATATTGAATCAACCACTCACTCATATAAGAAGGCAAAACGTTTTTACAGTTTTGTCTTAACAATGATTTAAAGGCCATACTTTTATCTCCGGTTACAATATTCATCATTGGATTTAAAATCGTTGTATGTATAATATGTATATGGTTATTTGTAACTTTCAGTTTATAAGAATAAAGTATTTGACACTTTTTCATTCGGTAATATATTAAACAATCAAATAAATACCATCAACACTGTCAATTTCCTTAATTCAAGAAAATGTACTGTTAGAACTGCAGTTTTATAAAAAAAAAAAAAAGTCAAATGTATATATAAGCTTGTGCCTGAAAAATGAATTGTCGATTGAATTGAGGACTTATATATACGTAATCTTTTGTCCGACAATTCAAAAGTTTTTAATGAATTATTCTTCCGTATATATTAACTGTACTATAAATGAAAAAAAAATGAGCATAAAATGGTCAAACTGATATAACTTTGGAATGTTACCATTATAGAAACATAATTTCTGTCTTAATTTATGAGCCTGTAACTAAGTAGTGGCTAGGTCTTAGGCCATAAAGGTTTCACTTTTAAATACAGCAGTTTCTCAAATCACGCCTCTTTTTGGAGAGATATATCATATTTATAAATATTTTTTTTAAGTACTAGTACTGTTCCCAGATATGATCTCTATGTTTCATCTCAAAAAGACATCGAAGCTCGGTGGTTTTCCCCACGCACTCCGGCTTCCTTTACCAATACAAATTAGCCATGAAATAGCTCAAAAGGTGTGCTTAAAAGTGGCGTTAAATTACACAAAAAAGAAAATCAAATAAAAAATTTAACTTTGGAATGTTACCATTATAAAAACATGATTTCTGTCCTAATGTAGGAGCCTGTAACTGAGTGGTTGTTAGGTATCAAATTTGTCTTTTGTTCATTGCTTTGTACATGTATCAATCCGTTATTTCTTGTTAGACACGGTTCACTTTTTCATTTGGGACACCTCATAGCTGACTACAGGGTATGAGTTTTGATCATTGTTGAAGGGCTACAGTAACCTATATTTTTATAATTCTTTTTCAGTATGTCTCTTGTGGAGAATTGTCTGGTTGGCAATCCAACCACTCCTTCATATTTTTACAGAAGCTATAAACAAGATAAATGTGTTACTTTTTGTATACGAAGGTGTCATGATAAAAGACGTATGAATTCAAAAGAACTGTTGCATTTAAATTTTTTAGCAGACAGTATTGTATGATGGATAGTTTTGATACTTTTCCGGGGAATATTTAATGCAAGTTTAGTTTCAACTGACATTTTTTCGACCACTTACTATCCTTTAATGACTATGGTGCACTTATCACCATGAAGTGCTTCTTTGTTAACACATTTACTGAAATTATGATGTAATTCACCTTTTATGTAGAAAGCTTATAACATTTTATATTTATCAGACAGTCAGTTCGACTAGGACAATAAATGCAAAAAAATTTCACATTTTTTCTGTGATAATCTACTTTTCTGTATATTCAGTTAGCACACGTGAAAAACGTTTTTTTACAGGTTATACCCATTCCATCCAGTCTCATGAATGTATGACTTACAATGCGACTTCTCTGGTGTATTTTTCTTTTATATCTGTTTTCAGCTTGTTTATCTCGTCCAAAAGTTCAATTTCTTTTTTCTCCTTAAGTTGTAATTCTCGATATAATCTAAACATGTTAAATGAAATAAAATTATTTAACATTTTACAGCGATATAATACTATTACTTTAACTATTAATCCCTTATTTTATTTATTGATTAGTTCAGTGTATGACGGGTATTAATATGTCTTTTGATTGAACTAAGCCATTCCAAATGATATTTTACAGTATGTCTTTCTATGATTTCAGATAAGGGTGAGGTTTGGTACCATTAAAACGTTTGAACCCGCTGCAATTTATGCACCTGTCCTAAGTCAAGAATCTGATTTCAGTAGTTTGTTGATGTGGTTGTTAGTGTTTCTTGTTTCTAGTCTTTTATGTAGATCATACGATTGGTTTTCCCGTTTGAATGGTTTTACATTAGTAATTTTTTGGGGCCTTAAAAGTTTATAGCTTGCTGTTCGGTGTGAGCCAAGGTTCCGTGTTGAGGACAGTACTTTGACCTATAATGGTTTACTTAAATTGTGACATGGATAGAGAGTTGTCTCATTGGCACTCATACCACATCTTCTTATACCTTAAAACATATATAGACGAAAAGAACGTTTAAAATAAGACAAAACTCCATGATCATTTAATAAAGAGGAAATCTAATAAAACAGACAAAATATTACGTAAGACCGTCTAAACCACAGGCTTTTGTTATTTATTGATGTGAACGAAATAAATTCGACTAAAACAACACTAAAATCAAATTTTTGGGATAAAAAATCCTTAGTATTTCGAAATAAAAAAAAAAGTTTTGCAAACAGTTAATTTATAATTATGGCGATTTCAATGATAAATTATGTCAATACAGAAAAACTGATTACTCTGCTGGTGAAACCGGCCTCGTGGGAAAACCACACTGAGCAGTAAATGGAGGAAAGTATTTAAGGCATCATATGAAAACCAAGACAAATATATATCGACAGTTGCATTGTCACAAAACCATTTTTTACAATCGGAAACTCTATAGGAATGAAGTTATTGGTTATGTCCGCGCCAGTATAAAAATATTTGTGTTGTTATTATATTTGTACTCTGCTATTCATTTTCAGAATTGTGGGAACCAACTTTGTTCCTCTTCTTGCCGACATACTAGTACTCGTTAATTCATTTGTGGTAGACCTTATATTTTAGTATATCTTTCTGTCATTAAAAATTAACAATTGTTTTAGAGATCATGTTAGTAGAACTTACTTTGATAGGTTATCTACCTGTTCTTGTTTTATTTTCAGTTTTTCTTTTAGTACATTCATCTCATCTGTAAGTCTGACATCTGTTGTTTCTTTCTCTTTCTGTCTATCATAAACGATACAAATACACACATTATGTATCCATGTTGCTTACCTTGAATGAATTACACATGTAAGATAACCGGTTTCCCCATTGTTAAATTTGATGTATATCTGTTTGTGCTTCTTTGTTACATATTTTTGTATTTATAGTGATTAAGATTATAACAAAAGGTTGACTGCTGTACCCCTATGTTTGACATTTTTACCTATTGTGTCTGTTTGTTTTGTTCACGCATCGATGTCAATATAATGGAATTTGATGCGACTTTTATGGTAGTGAGAGGGGTAGCTAGCTATGAAACCAAGTTCAATACACCATTTTGTAAGAAAATGCCTGTATCGAGTCAGGAATATGACAGTTGTCATCCATCGTTTGTTATGCTTTAGCTTTTTATTTTGACATTTGATTAGGGACTTTCCTTTTTGAATTTTCCTCGAAGTTCAGTATTTTTGTGATTTTACTTTGGACATTTCTTTATAATGAGCAATTTATAAAACAATCCAACATTGGTAAGTTCTTAAACTCAAGAAAATGCACGATAAAAACTACAGTTTAAAAATATATAAATATATATACTTAAATATTATATGCGCTAACTGTATCGGATTTATTAATTTTAAAGTATTCAAGAACTTATTTGAAATCAAAATATGAGTAAAAATTAATTACTTTGTGTCATGCAAATTGTTTTACACTTATTTGTCACTTCTAGGCTTTTTATAACGTACTTTGTGACATTGTTATGCTATTTGTAGACATTTACTGTAAATTGCCAAATTTAAGAATTGTATTTGAAAGACAAAAGGTTGAAGAACCTGTTGCATTCCAAACTTTTACTTACAATACAAATTCTCGTTGATTTTTGTCTTTAATCTCTGTTTTCAGCTTGTTAATCTCTTCCAAAAGTATAGTTTCTTTTTTCTGCTTTAGTTTTAATTCTTGAGATAATCTAATAATACAAAATGTGAAGAACATAGACATATTCAAAATGAATGTATACAAAAAAATATCCACAGAAATGTAATAAAAATTCCACAACTGCTTGAAGTTTGACAATTTAAAGAAGCGGAGAAATCACTGTTTGTGGGTTGATTTACCTGCTTTTTGAAGAAATAAGTCTAAGCATTGTGTAAAATGAATAAAATAACCAAAAAGTGCATGTTAACACTTTATAAACTCTTTGCTACATACAAATCACACTTATATACAGAATATTTACCTTTAAGGCATATACAATTTGTTCAAACCATTCTACAATTATTAAGGATATTGTTTACACAGGTAAGAGGTCTCGAACATCGGACAGTTTGTTTCAAACAAAATAAACGAGGTTAGGTTTACAAAATATGTTATATTAAAGGGTCTTCCAAATGCTCAACGAAACCTCTTTCTCGACTATTCCCATCTATATATGTTATTGCAAAACGAGATCAACAAACACAATGTGTTAAAATGGGTTAAAGAGATCAGATCAATGATGCAACGTAGAAACCAACAGTTAAAAAAACTGTTACGATGTTCTACATAAGTGATGGATCAAGGTTTTTCATACAAATTCCACCAAAGTCAAAATTAAAAATCAATAATTTAGATTGTGTACAAAAAGATAATATGTTTATTATTATTATTATTATTATTATTATTATTATTATTATTATTATTATTATTATTATTATTATCATAATTATTATTATTATTATTATTATTATTAAAAAAAAAAGGTTTATTTTCTATTGTCTTAGATTTTGTGCAATAATGCAAACACATTGAGATCTTATTGTTTATGGAATTTAGCTACTACCTTATCCGAAATATATTTTGCAAGAAATTGTCAATCTTGGTAATTATACGACAGATGCAGCAGCTCGATTCATTGTAATTAATGAAGATTCGTAAACCAAACACACTTAGGATTATTTACATCCGACAAACTCAGTTTTCGACGAAGTCACATTTATCTGTTTATCAATTACTATAATACAACCTCGTCGCAATTTTGACATATGATTGCGTTATTCATTTTATAAAGTATACAGAACATCGGACAGTTTGTTTCAAACAAAATAAACGAGGTTAGGTTTACAAAATATGTTATATTAAAGGGTCTTCCAAATGCTCAACGAAACCTCTTTCTCGACTATTCCCATCTATATATGTTATTGCAAAACGAGATCAACAAACACAATGTGTTAAAATGGGTTAAAGAGATCAGATCAATGATGCAACGTAGAAACCAACAGTTAAAAAAACTGTTACGATGTTCTACATAAGTGATGGATCAAGGTTTTTCATACAAATTCCACCAAAGTCAAAATTAAAAATCAATAATTTAGATTGTGTACAAAAAGATAATATGTTTATTATTATTATTATTATTATTATTATTATTATTATTATTATTATTATTATTATCATAATTATTATTATTATTATTATTATTATTATTAAAAAAAAAAGGTTTATTTTCTATTGTCTTAGATTTTGTGCAATAATGCAAACACATTGAGATCTTATTGTTTATGGAATTTAGCTACTACCTTATCCGAAATATATTTTGCAAGAAATTGTCAATCTTGGTAATTATACGACAGATGCAGCAGCTCGATTCATTGTAATTAATGAAGATTCGTAAACCAAACACACTTAGGATTATTTACATCCGACAAACTCAGTTTTCGACGAAGTCACATTTATCTGTTTATCAATTACTATAATACAACCTCGTCGCAATTTTGACATATGATTGCGTTATTCATTTTATAAAGTATACAGATTATTTTATGTCACTAATGTTGAATAAAAGAGGGACGAAAGATACCAAGGGGACAGTCAAACTCACATTGCACTTATTTCTTAATTCTAATTATGGAAAACAAAAACTGTTATTACATATCAATGTTTTAATATGTTAATCTCCAACATATAGACTTGGTCTCGCTAACATGTTTAACCCCGACACATTCTGTATGAAGAGCCTATAAATCAGTGGTTGTCGGTTTTTTTGTGTTACATATTTGTTTTTCGTTAATTATTTTGTACATGAATAAGTCCGTTTGTTTCTCGTTTGAATTGTTTTACATTGTCATTTCGTGGCCTTATATAGCTGACTATGCGCTATGGGCTTCGCTCATTGTTGAAGGCCATACGGTGACCTATAATTGTCAACTTCTGTGTCATTTGGTCTCTTATGGAGACTTGACTGTCTCATTGGCAATCATACCACATCTTCTTATTTTATATAGATAAAAGGAACAAGAGTGCACACGCTGAAATGTCTCGCCTTCTTTACTTATCATTGATATTATGTTGATAGTCCTAAGTATAAAGCTTTATTAAAGACTGTCACATAAACTTAACATTAACCAAGATAACAAAACAAAGACCAATGAACCATGAAAATGAGTTCAAGGTCAGATGAACCATGCCCGGCAGACATGTACAGCTAACAATGCTTCCATACAACAAATATAGTTGACCTATTACTTATAGTTTAAAAAAAATAGACCAAAACACAAAAACTTAACACTGAGCAATGAACCATGAAAATGAGGTCAAGGTCAAATAAAACCTGCGCGACTGACATATAGATCATAAAATATTTCCATACACCAAATATAGTTGACCTATGGCATATAGTATTAGATAAAAAGACCAAAACTCAAAAACGTAACTTTGACCACTGAACCATGAAAATGAGGTCAAGGTCAGATGACATCTGCCCGCTAGACGTGTACACCTTACAATCATTCCATACAACAAATATAGAAGATCTATTGCATAAAGTATGAGAAAAACAGACCAAAACACAAAAATCTAACTATAACCACTGAACCATGAAAATGAGGTCAAGGTCAGATGACATCTGCCAGTTGGACATGTACACCTTACAGTCCTTCCATACACCGAATATACTAGCCCTATTGCTTATAGTATCTGAGATATGGACTTGACCACCAAAACTTAACCTTGTTCACTGATCCATGAAATGAGGTCAAGGTCAAGTGAAAACTGTCTGACGGGCATGAGGACCTTGCAAGGTACGCACATACCAAATATAGTTATCCAATTAGTTATAATAAGAGAGAATTTAACATTACAAAAAATATTAACTTTTTTTTCAAGTGGTCACTGAACCATGAAAATGAGGTCAAGGACATTGGACATGTGACTGACGGAAAGTTCGTAACATGAGGCATCTATATACAAAGTATGAAGCATCCAGGTCTTCTACCTTCTAAAATATAAAGCTTTTAAGAAGTTAGCTAACGCCGCCGCCGTAGCCGCCGCCGCCGCCGGATCACTATCCCTATGTCGAGCTTTCTGCAACAAAAGTTGCAGGCTCGACAAAAATTAGAAAAAAAAACATCTTCTTTGTATAGGATGTTTGATTTATGTTCATCAAGTATTCAAAACTGTTTAAAAATTGTCCAACTCTAGCTATGGAGACTTACTTCGACAGGTTATTTATTTCTTCTTGTTTTCCTTTCAGTTTCTCGTTAAGTGTATCCATCTCTTCTTTAAGAACGTCAACTGTTGTTTTTAGTTCTTTCAATCTATATATAATCGACATCAATGTATTAATAAAACTATAGTTTGTTGGATGTTCAAATCCTATTAATCGATTGTGAATGTGCAAATTGAGGTAGCAAACAAAAAAAGAAGACTTAAGAAATAAGAAAATAAGTTATCGTCAACGTGTTGTTTCAGTGCCTCTATTATTAATTAATCAATTACCAAGATGTTCATATATCTAGATTAATATGTTGCTCCAACTCAAATACCGACAAACAAGGCTACACATTTCTAAAGTGTCGTCTTAACAACGGGTTCAAAGACTAAAGTGTATCTTTTTTGTTTAATATATATGTGTAATTGGTTTATTCTGTTCAAATCATGACTAAGGTCTGTTAAAAAACAAACTTTATTCAGAATAAACTAGCAAATGAAAAATCACTGTTTTTGCTCTGTTGCTGTAAAAAAAAAGCAATTATAAAAAGTTAGAATAATTAAGGTTTTTTTTGCAGTAAATGTGCTATGTCGCAGAAAAATACAACAAAACGTCGGAAAAATGCGTATCGCCATCGCGTTGTAAGCCATAAAATGTCGATATTTTTACGTTCTTCAAAACCAACTATAACAAATTGGTTTGTAACCGGTAAACGAAGTCAGTGACCATATGATTATAGTATCAAAATAGAAATGTATATATCTATACAAAATTTTACTTATTTCTAAAGAATTCAATTAGTTATGATTCAGAAAATAAAGTGAGTTCATATTTTCTTTCGATTTTTTATGAAAGTTCAACAAGCGAGTTGTATACCAAAATCCAATCTTATCTTGACCTTAAGTAATTTCATTTAATGAAAACAATGGGATGACCATGAAGCGCGGAAATTTGGATTGCAACTTGCAATAAATTGGTATATTAGATATTATCAAAACACATACAACGGGAAATTTGATTAAAACGGATTTTTATATTTTCAATCAATTATGTATTAATGGGTTTTTAGACGTGTATACTATCGGGTAGAGTCTTTCTAGAGGAAGACATCCTACAGTTTGTTGACGATTATTATTGCTTTTTGCAGAAACAGGTATTTGTTTATACGTTACTAGTATTCAACAGAAAAGGACTTTTAGATGAAGAATGTTCATTCGAGATTACAAGGGGAAATGTCATCTGATTATAAATGAATAATGAATCATTGATAACATACCCCATTTGAAACTGTTGATCAATTCCGTCAATAACAGCTCTTCTAAATGTGTCCTGATTGAAACCTGGCATTTGTCTTTGGCTAGCCAAAGGTTGCTCACTTTCCTCATTCATGATTTGATATTCTTTTTTCAGACCTATCCATTCCAGAAAGAATAAATTGTCATGTGGTTCTTGTAATAGATTTTCAAACTTCAGCAATCTGTCAGAGGATTCGTTGTGAAGACGTTGAAAGAAAACGCGAGTGCCTTTTAAATTGTGTGTCTCGGTATCACGAAAGTCAAACGCAGTATTTAGTTCAATTTGTTTATAATGCTCAACGATCTGATAAATCTCCTCTGACGTTTTCTCAACAACCTCGATGTAAGAATGACAACCAGATTGTATGAGTAACGAATGATCGCCATCAATAGTTTCTAATGTCTTTTTTATTTCTTCAACTTTCGTTTTCAACTTGTTTATTATCTCATCCACATCCTGACGACAGATATTAGTAATCTTACTAATTTCCATTGTTGTATGTCCATTATGAGAACTTGTTATGCATTCCTTGCATATCAAACAGTCACAATTACTACAATAATAAAGAAACTCTTTCTTATGGGAATCACAAACGGGCACCGGTTTGTAAATATGATTTCCGGCCTTATGAATATCTACAACATTGTGATCCCGACAGACAGGTACCCTATCATGAATATCCTTTTTACATTGAGAACACAAAAACTGTTTGTCCTCATAACAATATAAAGTTGCTGGTTTGTCACAAAGCGCACAACTTTTTGATGGAGTTTGAGCCATGGTGATAAAATATGAAAATTGAATTCCTACCAAGCAAAAGGAAATGTTATCTTGGAATGTTAAAAATTATTTTATCTGTTCAATCGATAAGAATTGAACAGATATTTGAATAATAAGTGTGTTTATCTTTTGACAACAAACGTATTTTATCAAGTATGACATGTATAAACGTAATGCAAATTCATATCTGTAGGAAGATTTAAACCCCTAAAAAAACCAATGAATTAGCAATTCACTCGGAGTTAAAACAATGCACATGGTAAAACAATGTCGTCCTTTCGTGTTATTTTATTAAAGAATTTTCTTGTGGTATAGATCCTAGGTACGTATGTTGTGCATCAGTTTATTTACTTTTCAAGTTTTTTTTTTTGTACTGCTATTGTCGTATGCACCTTTTTTTTAAAATCTAATTTGTACTTGATCAGGCAAATGAGAATATGTCATTATGTTAAACTGTACTGCACTACAGATTACATCTACTTTCAACAAACAGATACTTTTTATGCCTGCAACTATGTTAAATTTATTCGCATGTTCGTTTGAAATATCTAGTTTTATTAGTTATTATGTTTAATAGTCATGTATTTTTACACATTGAAGCTCCTGTTTTATCGGTAAAATGTGTTTATACATTTAATCCGCTAAACCCCAATTATTGACAAATTAATCAATAATGTTTGTTTGGGTTGCTCATAGATTTTTACCTTCAACCCGGATAGATTGAAACTACTAACCAGTTTTTACCTACCAATTATTCGAAAATGCCTCTACCAAGTCAGAAACATGACAGTTGTTATCTCTTCGTTTCGTTGGTAGATATAATTAAGCATTTTGTTTTGTCAGTTTTATCAGCTATATAATACTTCCCTTTTTTAATTTACCATGGACTATGGTATTTTGTTACAACAGTTTTGATCTGTCAGCTCTGAAAAAAGAGGACAACTATTCTTATTCTTATACCTATAGTGTTCATAATCTATACAGATAACTTGTGCTACTTTTCAAGAGGACTTTGCTCATGTGGTTCGCGTGTAAAACTACTTTTATTAGGTTTTTTTTCAGTTCCAGTATTTGACATTGTTCACTTTCTTTATTTCGTTGTTGTCCCTTAGCTTGTTTCCATTTCAAAATATAAACTTCTCTCTAGTATTTTGAAAAAAGAATTAACATGTACCGATGTATTCTCCATAAAACGAAATAGTGAGTATAACTTCTGGGTTCCACCAGTAAAGAGTCAACAAAAAGATACATTTTGTCCTAATGTCATACAAGATTGGAATATTTTGCCAAATTCTGTTAAAAGAATTAAAGAAAATAAAGGAATTCAAAATTCTTGTTAAAGAGTACTTGACCAAAAATCATAATGCGACTTCATCAGACTCCTTTTTATATTAAAGAACTTATTTTTTATTTGAATTATTTTTAATTCTAATTATTTTTAAATGAAGTTTTTATGTCATATCAATTTGTGTGTTATCATTTTTTGTATGTCGAAAGCCGTTTATGTGAAGAGAACCAATTGGAAACAAGCTGTAAATATAACTCAACATGCAGACATCTTATACGTTCAGGTATTTCACATCCAATCTTTTATGGTAATATTCTTTACAAAGCACAAAAATATCAGTATTCACCTCAAAAGCGTACAAAACCTTTAAACAGACTTATAAGAAAGGAATATATAGTTACGATACTGTTTTCAGGTCATTAAAGATTGCATATTTTGGCTTTAATATTGATTCACTTATAAGGTCTTTGCATCTGAACTAAACACATCTATTAATCAAAGCGCGAAAGCGCTGTAAAGTCAGTTAATTACAGGTTGTGTGTATTTCTAGTCCAGTTTTATCATTATCTTCCATAGAACAGAGGTGGTTTGTAGTATTTAAGATTTGGAGTTCTCTTGTACCTAGTTCACCTATATCTATAGTCTACTGTTTACAGTATATTTTCTGTACCTCGCCATGAAATGCATTTTTAAGACATAAGAACTTTTCCTTTTTAATGTAAATAAAACTATTTTTAATTATTGATTATATACACATATTCAATTACTCCTATCCTATGAAAAATAATTCACAAACATCAAGTAACATAATGGTAAATGTACATAGTAACATGTCAACTCTTTTGAAGACAGAACTTTTTTAAAATTCTCCCTCCAAGCAAAATTGTTTTTCAGTATAAACATGATAAAGTTATTTACCGGTATTAATGACCTTGAGACTCTCAAGAGCCTGTGTCGCTCACCTTGGACGGTCTATGTGCATATTAAACACAACGGACACATATAAAATGACAAAATTGTGTTTTTGGTGATGGGGATGTGTTTGTAGATCTTTCTTTACTGAAAATTCTTGGTGCTACAATTATCTCTATCTATAATAAACATGGCCCAGTATTTACAGTTGAAATATTTTTTAAAAATTATCAAAAAATACAAACATTTATGAAAATTGTTAAAAATTGACTGTAAAGGGCAATAACTCTTTAAGGGGTCAACTTAAAATTTTGGTCATATTGACTTATTTGTAGATCTTACTTTGCAGAACATTATTGCTGTTTATAGTTTATCTATCTATAATAATATTTAAGATAATAACCAAACTCTGCAAAATTTCCTTCAAATTACTAATTTGGGGACAGCAATCCATCAATGGGTTGTCAGATTTGTCTGAAAATTCCTGTGCAGATAGATCTTCACTGAAGAGACAATTTCACCCTATGTCAGATTTGCTCTAAATGCTTTCCGTGTCTTTAAACCAGTAAGATCGGAACCTTTACATGAGGAAAAGAGGAAATTCCTCCCTGTTCACTTTACCAATAGAGGAATTGATGCAATCAACATCAGCAACGTTCTACATCACAAGGAGGTAACATCAAAAATTCCTATTTATTTTCAAAATCAGTCTGTTCCTATTGTATCCTACAGTTACACCAAAACCATTACACCCAAAATATTTAACTATAAACAAGCATTACAGAACCTTTATGTAGAACAATACCTAAAAAAACCTCTGACATGTGACTGTTCCCACTCGCCTTACAATTACAGTCCCTCTGGCCATGTTATTACTGGGGATCTAAACATAATTCAACATGAAAATCTCCGAAAGGTGATTTCTCGTGGTCCCAAGTTTAGAGAACCCCTACACATCAATTGGAACCATAACTTCAAAATAATTATGGATTCAATTGAGAAATATGCCAGAGCATGGGCTAAACGAGAAGAAGTTCAACTGGACACATTGTCTGAATGGGTCAAAACAATCAGGTCTCCGATAAAACGTCGCATTCATAAGTTGAAAAACTGTGTGAATGATCGACCCAAGTCCATTTTTAGTGACAAAGAGGCTGTAAAATGTCTACCATCTCTTCAAGATAAGTATGTTGTTGTTCCTGCGGACAAAGCTTCAAATAATATTGTCTTTGTATGTAAATCGTATTACTACGAGTGTCTTATAAAAGAATTAGGAATAAATGAGCACTCTGGTAATCCCACATACAAAAACATATCATTTGACAAGGATGAGATTTTAGCGAATAATAAGTCCTTCATGGCTTCTATGAACATTACATTGAACAACAAATCGGAAGACTTACCTTGTTTGTATTGGATACCTAAACTTCACAAAATTCCGTACAAGCAACGGTACATTGCTGGCTCATCTGCTTGTTCTACTAAAGAATTGTCCATTAAATTGACTAAAATTCTGTCCGCAGTTAAAATACGGATTTTTTTTGTGTTATTAAATTTGCTGTTACAAAATGTTAAAAAATATTATAAATTAAGGAATGTATCTCCCTCATGCAAAGCTCTAATTCCTTTCACGGATTTGGCTATACTTTTTTGGACCTTTTGGATTATAGCTCTACATTTTTTATAAAAGCTTTGGATTTTACATATTTTGGCCACGAGCATCACTGAAGAGACATTATTTGTCGAAATGCGCATCTGGTGCAGAAAAATTGGTACCGTTAATGTTATTACTACCACTGGGTCGATGCCTCTGCTGGTGGACTGTTAGTCTCCGAGGGTATCACCAGCCCAGTAGCCAGTACTGCGGTACTGGCATGAAAATACGAATTTTTTTGTGTTATTAAATTTGCTGTTACAAAATGTTAAAAAATATTATAAATTAAGGAATGTATCTCCCTCATGCAAAGCTCTAATTCCTTTCACGGATTTGGCTATACTTTTTTGGACCTTTTGGATTATAGCTCTACATCTTTTATAAAAGCTTTGGATTTTACATATTTTGGCCACGAGCATCACTGAAGAGACATTATTTGTCGAAATGCGCATCTGGTGCAGAAAAATTGGTACCGTTAATGTTATTACTACCACTGGGTCGATGCCTCTGCTGGTAGACTGTTAGTCCCCGAGGGTATCACCAGCCCAGTAGCCAGTACTGCGGTACTGGCATGAAAATACGGATTTTTTTGTGTTATTAAATTTGCTGTTACAAAATGTTAAAAAATATTATAAATTAAGGAATGTATCTCCCTCATGCAAAGCTCTAATTCCTTTCACGGATTTGGCTATACTTTTTTGGACCTTTTGGATTATAGCTCTACATCTTTTATAAAAGCTTTGGATTTTACATATTTTGGCCACGAGCATCACTGAAGAGACATTATTTGTCGAAATGCGCATCTGGTGCAGAAAAATTGGTACCGTTAATGTTATTACTACCACTGGGTCGATGCCTCTGCTGGTGGACTGTTAGTCCCCGAGGGTATCACCAGCCCAGTAGCCAGTACTGCGGTACTGGCATGAAAATACGGATTTTTTTGTGTTATTAAATTTGCTGTTACAAAATGTTAAAAAATATTATAAATTAAGGAATGTATCTCCCTCATGCAAAGCTCTAATTCCTTTCACGGATTTGGGTATACTTTTTTGGACCTTTTGGATTATAGCTCTACATCTTTTATAAAAGCTTTGGATTTTACATATTTTGGCCACGAGCATCACTGAAGAGACATTATTTGTCGAAATGCGCATCTGGTGCAGAAAAATTGGTACCGTTAATGTTATTAAAGAGGGACTTCAGATATACTGTGAAACTGTTTACTCACGCAGTGGTATTAATCATATGTGAATTCTTAAAAACTCTAAAGAACTTCTGGATAATTTTAAATCTCGATCTTTTTCTGAAATTAGTTCTATTAAAACTTTTGATTTTTCAACCTTGTGTACAACCATTCCCCATGTGAAATTGAAAAACCGTCTAAACGAAATAATCCACAATGCTTTTCATCATAAAAATGGTAGCATACGCTATAAATGTATCACGTTGGGATACCATAAGGCATATTTTGTTAATAAGGAACAAAAGGGTAAAACATACTACACAGAGGAACAAGTGATCAGTATGCTAGAGTTTCTTATTGACAATATATTTGTTGAATTTGGAGGTAGACTTTTTTTAACAAATTGTCGGCATTCCTATGGGAACCAATTGTGCGCCTCTCCTTGCCGATCTCTTCTTATTTTCATATGAATCGGAGTTCCTTCAGACACTTGTTAAAAACAAGAAGATCAAAGAAGCCAGGTCATTTAATTTCACTTTCAGATATACTGATGATGTTCTTTCCATTAACAATCCGAACTTTTCTGATTGGGTTCCATTAATATACCCACCAGAACTAGAAATTAAAGAGACCACAGACACGGCTTCCTCCGCCTCATTTTTAGACTCATACCTCGAATTTGACATACACAGTCATCTCAGTACCAGAATCTATGACAATTAAACGAGACGATTTCAATTTTGAAATTATCAATTTCCCCCACCTTAGTAGTAATATACCAACTTCACCTGCATATGGAATATACATTTCCCAACTTATTAGGTATTCAAGAGCTTGCAGCTCCTATTCAGACTTTGTAAAACGTCACCAGTGTCTGAGCAGAAAGTTGATGAACCAGGGGTATTTCAAAGAACGTCTCGTCCTTTTTCTAAAAAAAGTTCATCGGAAGATACCCAGAACTTGTTGATAAATATTCCGTATCAACTTCACAAATTATACAAGATGGTCTTGAAGTATAGATTTTGCGTACTGACGTTGGTTATCATCTTAATAACGCGTTAATAACGCGTAATAGTATTATTTTATTAGTCTTTATTAATATTACTTGTAAATTTTTGAGATATTCTTTTGAATTGACTCTGTGGTTATATAAAAACATCATGCTTTGAACGATAAAATTATTTCATTTACTTAAATTACTCTTACTTATGGATTTTGACATACTATGAATGACAAAATTATTTCATTCAATAAAATACTTTACATTTCTGTTGAGTCTGTTTTTTATTTTATACATTTGACGTGATACTATACGTATGTATCCCGTCATACTTTGAACCACACCTTATTTATTTATTATTATTACATTTACTGTTGAGTCTGTTGTTTGTATTATCAACTTTACGTGACTATGCATGTATGTATACCTTCATACTTTGAACGACCAAATTATTTTTATGTCTACCTGTGCGAATTTCAAACTTCAAACGCGCAATTTTACACCAGTAATGAAAACCATCTATTCTTTACGGGTAGACTTTATATAGATAAACTAAGTGGTATAAGAAAAGCATAATGAGTATAATAAATTTGATGTATGCCTTTTTGTGCTTCTTCGTTACATTTGTTGTTTTTATAGTGATGCAAATATGTTTATTTTGTTCATACTTTTAACGACAAAATTATTTTTATGTCTACCTGTACGAATTTCAAACGCGCATTTTTACACCAGCAATGAAAACCTTCTTTCTTTTACGGGTAGACTTTTTATATACATAAATTAATTGGTACAAGAAGAGCAAAATGAGTATGTTAAATTTGATGAATGCCTTTTTGTGATTCTTCGTTACATTTGTTGTTTTTATAATGATATTAAGATGATTACACAATATTGACTGCTGTACCCCTATTTTTGACATTTTTACTCTTTGAGTATGTTTGTTTTGTTCATACATCGTTGACAATGTAATGGAATTTGATGCGACTGTCATACAATTGAGAGGTTTAGCTAGCTATAAAACCAGGTTCAATCCACCATTTTCTACATTAGAAAATGCCTGTGTACCAAGTCAGGAATATGACAGTTGTTATCCATTCGTCTGATGTGTTTGGACTTTTGATTTTGGATTTTCCTTTTTGAATTTTTTGAGTTCGGTATTTTTGTGTTTTTACTTTTTGGTTTCAGAGTTATAAGCCAAAATCTACATTTGACCTGTATGTTCTATTTTTGGCCATAGTGGCCATCCGGATCAAACCACACATTTTTTAAATTAGATACCGCAATGATGATTTTGGCTAAGTTTGGTTAAATTTGGCACAGTAGTTTCAGATAAGATTTTTTGTTAAAGTTTATGGACGACGAAACCAAGTGATGAGTCAGGTCAGGTGAGCTAAAAAGGAGTTTTAAATCAAGGTAACAATGACATCTGATGGCCATAATAGCTGTCTCATTCATGTCATTAGCATTTTAACCACTTCCCATATTTGCTTTTAAGACAATAGAAGAAAATTATTCAATGCAAAAACAAAACTTACTTGTAAATATGAAATTCTCTTTACAGTATGAGTTTTTCTCATTGTTGGAGATTGTACAGTAGTACAGTCCTATAACTGCTTATACCCATTTCTTATTCCCTTTAGTTTGATAAACTCACAGAATATCATATATTTACATTGTGCCACATCTCCTTATTTTTATATGCATTACAATAACATGAACAATTGTAATTCAAATCTATATATCAAAGCAAAATGAATTTCACTACTTTCATTCGTGCATCCTTTGGTAAAATACAAGTTCTAAAATGACACAATATATGCTTATTTATATAAAATAAAATTTAGTTTTCGACTCTTAACAGGTATAAAAAATGCACAGCTGTGTCATGATTTGTGAAATCTGTGCTGAAAACATAGGCATTGGTGGTGTTTGAGTAATTCCATCTGTGAAGCTCAACATTAGCTCGTCAGTTGGTGGTGGACAGTTATAAATCTTTCCTGCAGGATGAATGTCTGTTCAGGAAAACCAATTTCACAAATCAAAACTTTTGTCTAGATTTCTCCTACAATATTCATCCAGTTTAGTTCTTTTGGTTTAACGGGACACTGTCCTGATTTTTAATTTTGTAAACCATTCAGTCTCTTGCTTACAAATGGTGCATGAAAATAGGACGGGAATGGCAGTAGACAAATCTCTTTAAAGTGGGTTTGTGCCCTGAAAAAAGTTTTATAACATTAGCTTTTTTGAAACTTGTGAAAGACTTGTGCAACACACATATCAAAATAACTATAACATAGGTGGAGAGCATCATTCATGCCAATGTTTTGTTCCTGTTTACATTGTCATTGATATTTTTCAAGAAAGCCCGAGGCATAGCTCATGAATTCTTGTCATTACAACCTAAATTAACATAATTACTGCGCACCCCAAGGGTGACTGGGGTATAGAAATATAGTCACTTGGTCTTCTTCCGACCGGCAGTAAAACGCTTGCCGAAGTGGGGCGTCCGTTTGGCTGTGCGGGATGTATCAAGTTCGCAGTCACGTCCGGTCAGAAGGGGACGTTAAATCCGATGCCTCGTGTAAAGAGAGTGCCACGCTCTTTGCACATTAAGAACCCTTGCAACAACTCTTTTGAGGGGTCCGTAGGTGGCCTGTTGTAAGGCAAAATTTCTGTCCCTATCCAAGATACCCTCATTTTCCAGTGGCAGTCCAAATTTCCCCGACCATCATCCCAGATGGCCTCTATCGTATCAACCTACCTATTGTATTTATTGTGAACTTGTTCTCGTCCTGAATATGCATGAAATATTTGCCACTGGACGTTAAGCAACCAACAATCAATCAATCAATCATAATTACTGCTAAAATAATTATCAGTATAATATATCTCATGTAGAAAAACCATACAATTGTAGTATTAACCAAAAAATGTCAAACAGATGATATTTTTAAATCGTAATCCCAAAAGTTATGACGTCTTGAATTCACCCCCCTTTTTATTCTAAAATGATAATTGCGGTTGCAAACAGACTTTGTTTTACTTGCATGGCGATTATATAAATAACAGTATATATTTCTAAAAGAAAATAAAGTTTTACCATGAATAGTTTCCTGAACGTAGTCGTTTTCAGTAAAATGTGCCTTGCAAACAACAGCTGATTGATATGGGTTCTACGATTGCATCGCACGTGACAATCTACGTTTGAGCCATGGCGTTGATCCAACTTTTCCTTCTTATTAAGTCATTTAGAAATGCAAGTCCTCCTCTTAAATGACACTAAGGTACACACCAACAAGGACTAGGCACCGTTAATTGTGTGGTTGTTTTGCAGTGCAAAAACGGAAGTTAAGGAACGAACTGACTGGTCTCACTAATAAGAGACAAGAAGAATTTTAGAGACAAACAGCGACAAGAAGATTAATTTAGTGACGAAGCGACAATAACTAACAAGGGACAAGCGAATCGTAATTCTCTCACGAGGCTATTCTCATTTGATGTGATAGGGTGAAGCTACACCTATCAAATATGTCCCTATGAAAAAGAAGAATTTCACTGTTAGAAAGGAAATGATATTGCATGGTTTTGATTCAATAAATTCTTTAAAAGGAAATTGGATTTTTTTTTGTTTTGATGGCCAATTTTTAGCGTGTGCATAAAACATATTTTTTGTAAATCTAATAAAAACTAGACAATCCCTTTCTTCTTAATAAAAACATATTTTTTTCTATCAATGTACAGTAATATAAAAAATGTTTTATAACCGCCCCTATAATAAAAAATAATGCATGTTTTTTTTTAATATCTATTGCGAATAAGTTGTTGCAATGACATTTTTTTTTTATTTTATGTATAGTCGCTATATAGTCTTCTTGACGCTTCCTTCTCGCTAAATTAATTATATTGTCGCTTCTTATCGCTATTTTAATTTTATTGTCGCTTCTTATCACTTTTTGACGCTTTTTGTCTTTAATTAGTGGAACCCTCAGGAACGATAATTTCATATTTTACATTACTGAGACCGAAATAACTATAACGTCATACGTGGCTTCACGTACTGAAATACTTTAAATTGTATATTATGCAATATAATTCACGGTCAGTCGACTTTTAATTGTAATATCATGTTATATCAACGAGTGATATAATTTTAAAATATCTTTAGATCGCAAATAGTACTCGAAATTGAACGGACCTCTTTCCACACGGAATTCGAATAATGATAGTTTGTAATCAGATTGACTGCTTATAATGCAAAAGACACATTGATAAACAGATTTTTAAAACGAACATTATTTCCCAATGTAAATGAAAGGAACAAAAACCATTTCATACCACAAAAAGTAGAGGAGAAATTTAAACATTTCCGGATCTATTTCTTGCAAAATGACCCCCAGCAAAGATTTGCGTAAGGAAAGATGAACCTCATGACTTGAAAGTCAGGCCTTAAAGCACTGCCTTTAAAAAAACAGTTGTTGGCATGGCACGGGTTATGTTCTCATATATTTTATGATAGTATGATACTAAACCCCTAACGGGAGGGATTGTGTCTGATATTCATATGAAGAAGAAATAATCTTTTAATCAGTTTGATTGAGGTGCCAGAGCTGACATGCCAGTTAACTGTTTATGTATTATTGTCATTTTGTTTATTTTCTTTTGTTACATCTTCTGAAATCAGGCTCGGACTTCTCTTGAACTGAATTTTAACGTGCGTATTGTTATGCGTTTACATTTCTATATTGGCTTGAGGTATAGGGGAGGGTTGAGATCTCATAAACATGTTTAGCCCGCCGCAATTTTGCGCCTGTCCCAAGTCAGGAGCCTCTAGCCTTTGAAAGTCTTGTATGATTTTTTAATTTTAGTTTCTTGTGTATAATTTGGAGTTTAGTATGACGTCCACAGTGGCGTAGCTGGGTCATTTTAACGTGTACGCCCGAACCTTGGCGAGGGATAGAGGGGTGCAAACCGCTCAAAGTTAAAGCTCCTGTTGGTGGCGGTTTCGAAAGGGATGAAGCCCCCGAAAGCTATTGATAATGAGATACCGTTATGATTCCAGTCAGAAACAAATCATTGATAGCAACATACTTTTGAATCTATAAATGGTTTATTTGTTTTGGTTAAATTTTGTAATATATATGTTAACTTATTCATTGTTTTAAGCTGGAAGTTAGTTTAATGGTCATTGGTTTTAGAGAAAATTTATCTTTCCTTCAAGAGATTTAAAAAAAAAACTAAAATATTCTTTTGATATTATTTTCTTGATCTGGAATATTTCACGACAATCTATCTAGGAAGGTTTATAAATTGAGAATGTAAAACAATTATTTGCTTAAAGAAGAGTCCGGCTATCTGTCTACCAGAAAAGATCAGAAAAATAGACAAAAACAAAGCGGCTTTCAAAATTTTAGCTTTAGACATTAGTCATAGAAAAAGCTTCTTCGGCATTTTCATAAAATTCGATGAAGGTTCGACAAGTAGTTAATGTAATTGAGAAAAAGCAATGTGTAAGCCCAAACTGCGACCACTTATTAATTGCAGAAATAAATACATTTTGTCCTTAAAATGCGGGAAAATTAAAGTTATAATTGCATTATTATATTGTTCATGTTGTTCTGAATATACTCTTTTGATCATAAACAGTTTCTGTTCAACTTTTGTAAAATTTCACGCAGGGTCATTCAAAAGACTTTATCCACATAATCATTCGGAACCTGTAAAATATTGATGCCGCTTTGTCTCGCTTTTGGGATATAAATCACAGGCTCGACAAAAATACAAACATATCGAATCTGAGCAGATAGTGAATTGCTTAAAATATAAGAAAAGTACGTAGAATTCATAGTAGATTTAGTATTTTACAAAAATTCGAACAAATATATTAAATGATCTTATTCTATTTGAGTAAATTTAATCCCATTTTATTCAAAATCACAATCCATTGAAAAATGAAGCACACGGTTGATGTGCTTTTGACCAGTTTTTCTTATTCTATGTCGATTTTTTGTTTTATTTTCAAAATTCAAGTGTACGCCCAGGCGTTTTGACGTAAACGTAGCTACGCGCATGGTCCATTATCACTGAACTAGTATATATATTTTTAAGGGGCCAACTGATGGACGCCTCCGGGTGCGGGAATTTCTCGCTACATTGAAGACCCATTGGTGGCCTTCGGCTGTTGTCTGTTCTATGGTCGGGTGTTGTCGCTTTGACACATTCCCCATTTCCTTTCCCAATTTTATTTCGAGCTTTCATGGGTTATCCCTGTTAAAATATCAGCAAATTTTGTCAATGCACTTAATGATACTACACAAAAAAAGGTCAATATATATAACCATGTATGTAATTATAAATGTAATTTTATACACATAAGTAGTATATATAAAATGACAAATTTATTTTTACCTATAAATATTATTAAAACGTTTTTTTTTAAAAGTGATTTATACGTATTCATATTATATATATATATAAAATGACTGAATAAATAGTCAACGATAAATCTTACGGGGCGATGGATCATATAAACATGATGCAGTACACTACATAATATAATATATAACAAGTCTAAAAGAATACAACATCACCAAAAACACAATAAAACGAACAATATGTTAGATATTTCGGATAACAGATATCCTTCTTCGGTAATTGCACGATGAAAAATGAATCATGTCAATTCAAATTGAGACTCTATCAAAATCTTGATTTATACAATTTAAGCGAACGCTGGAACAGTTTTAAAATTTTCAAACACACCGCAAAGACTACAAAAATATGCCAAAAATAAAAAAAAGTTATTTACGATGTGAACTGGCACAACTCTAAATTCCTAAAGGTGTTGACAGTTGAGATGTTAAACAACTGCGTGGAAATACTGTCCCAATAAACAGTCCTGACCGATCTAAACTGGTATGATATTTAAAATATGACAACGGTAGGGCAGTTGCATCAGAGACTGCGTATTTAAACGTCTAAAAAAATTGTAATTTGATGATAAGAAAATTGAGTAATAAATGTTTACTAAGGTTAAGTAATAGAACGTGGCTGCGTACTTACACATCCTTGCCAACTGTAATCAAAACTAATATAATTCAAAAATTCCTGAAAAGTGTAAGGGTCCAGTACGGAAGCCGTAGTAACTGGCCACAAGTGATGACAGGAAATTAGTGATGGTAGGAAAAATGAGTGACTCTTCTATGTTTTTTCATTAATGCCCTCTGGGGAAACTGTCCTCAGCTTTCTTATCCAAAAACTTTCCCGAGCAAGTCTGTCGGCCTTTGACCAATCCTCGTTGTGATCTATGATAGTGATGGTAAGTTTTTTAAGATCAGCTTGGGCGTGCCCATGTGATCTTAAATGACGACTTACGGGGAGGTCGGGCTTGCATGTGTAGTCGCTACGATGACCATTCATGCGTTTGTTGAATGGCTGTTCTGTCTCGCCAACATACTGCATGCCACATCGACACTGAAGAATGTATATATATACAACTCGTCTAAACATCAACCCAACAATGTTAGATCTGTAAATTTGCTTTATATAACACATATAACTGTTATAGCTTTTATTTGAATATACAGCGTCTCGTAAGTCTTTATAGTCTGGGTATTGATCCTTTTTTATGATGTTGTTATACATTTTAAATCTTATGTTATCACATAGCTAAGTGGATGATAAAGCAGATTGGTACCACGAGAAAAAATTGTCAACCGCGGCTTTAAGGGGTACCAACCTGCTCTATCACCCTCTCAACGATGCATTATTTGATTTATTATACTGAATGTCTTATCATTATTGTATTTTATTTAAAAGTATTTTTATGACGTCATGTACATAACATCGTTACGGGTATTAGCAAAATCAACAGAAGTGAAGCAAGATGTTTTTGTATTTTTATTTTGACAATCAAATAATACAAACTAAGCCAAAACGTACAACTCAAGGAGTGTCTTCAATAACTTGAAGCAAATTCAATTCATTTTCCTTTAAATTATCGATTTTTGATTGGTCAACTCGAGAGGGTGACATTAAAAAAATTGCCACCCGCTCAGCCATTTGTAATAAAGATATATGTAACACTCAGAAACGTGTCCATTACCCCAAACGTGTCCCCATGACACTTTAGGAACATTTTGGACATATATGTGAAATTAATAACTCAACTGCATTTCTAAGAATTACTGCTTAAACATTGCAAAAATATGATTTTACAGTATATATATTGGAACATACAAAATAGTTCCTTAGCTTCTCAAAGCAATATAAAAAGAAATTAGATCACAAGAATATACAATCTTTTTATACAGTTTGTTGATCTTTGTCCACATACATCAATTGAGAGATTAATCTTTGGTGGTATTGAGAAGAGTCTTTTGGGGTGGTAACCCGTCTACTGCACTCCAGTTCTTCAATGTTCCATGTATATGTTATACAAATGTATTGTTGAAAACAATTCTGAAAAAAATATAATTATCAAAAATGACTAGAGAGTATATAAAACATGAACGATTGGTGTAAAAATCTTAACAATTATATAGCCTTCTTATTTTTTACCCTGCCAAATTTTGCTCACATGAATCTCATTTTCAAATTTTGTCTTTGTAGCAAAAAGAGCTATAAAGAGAATGACATGAAATAAGTTATTCTTTAAGACCTATTGGTGACCTTCTGCTGTTGTCTGTTCTATGATCAGGCTGTTGTCTCTTTGACACCTTCCCCATTTCCATTCTCAATTTTATTTAAAAATAGGACTGGATAACACAAGGTAAAACTAAATTTGTAAAATCATCCCATAAATTTGATATACATGATATAAACTCTGCTGTTATAAATACTTTTTTTTTGCTTTTCTATATGTTCAACAAGAATCATTGTTGAACTATTTATAGAAAAATGTAAAGATGTATTTTTTGGATTTAAAGAAATTCTGCATACAAAGAATGCTGTCAACATTTATAGCATGATTTTTGTCCTTTTTACAGAACCCTGATACAAAATTTATGCAATAATATCAACTCAGTGGTATTTTAAAACTCTTGTTGTTATTTAAATGTTCACTTGCCAAAAAGTTGTCTTTTAGTTCATGGTATTTATTTACCTATAGTAAGGGTTTTTTTCTGCAAAAAGACTACAGCAAGCTTGTCCTGATGTCATCTTAATAATTTAAAGAGACAACCAGATGCTCCGTAGGGCGCAGCTTTATACGACCGCAGAGGTTGAATCCTGAACGGTTGGGGCAAGTATTGACACAACATTCAAGCTGGATTCAGCTCTAAATTTGGATTGTGATTAAATAGTTGACACAGCTCAGGTTTCGGACACAAAATGAATGTGGTCTAATGAACTTAAAATATTTGTTTTGCCTTTGAGCAATTCACTATGCTGTTGAATATTAATCCTCTCAAAAAAATGTTTGAAGAAATTTTTTTTTTATTTATGAAATCTGAAAAATTTAATTCCCCCCCTTTTTTTTACATCCCCTTTCCCTTTTTCCAAAACTGATCTCAATTCAAATTTTTAATGGAGTTTGCAACAATAACTACTCATTTAAATACATCATAAAATATTAAAATGTAACAAAAGGTGCTTGTTATCACTGAATGGTAAAGATTGTTTAATTTATCAGTTGGTAGTAAAAGTGAATATACATTGTATATTGTATAAAACAATGATTTAAGTTGATTCAACTACTATTCTGGACAAAGAAAGATAACTCCAATCAATTGAAAATTTCTTGCTATTGCACAATATTGTGCAATTAGAAATTTTTTGCTATTGCGCAATACTGTGCAATTGAAAATATTTGCTATTGCACAATACTGTGCAATTGAAGATTTCTTGCTATTGTGCAATACTGTGCAATTCAAATTTTTTGCTATTGCGCAATACTGTACAATTGAAGATTTCTTGCTATTGCTGAATACTGTGCAATTGAAAATTTCTTGCTATTGCACAATACTTAACATAATAATTTTGGATCCTGATTTGAACCAACTTGAAAACTGGCCCCATAATCAAAAATCTAAGTACATGTTTAGATTCAGTATATCAAAAAAGCCCAAGAATTCAACTTAGTTTAATTTTGGACCCTTTGGACTTTAATGTAGACCAATTTGAAAACGGGACCAAAAATTAGATTCGGCATCAAACAACCCCAATTATTCAATTTTTGATGAAATCAAACAAAGTTCAATTTTGGACCCTTTGGGCCCCATATTCCTAAACTGTTGGGACCAAAACCCCCAAAATTAAACCCAACCTTCCTTTAGTGGTCATAAACCTTGTGTTTAAATTTCATAAGATTTCTATTTACTTATACTAAAGTTATGGTGCGAAAACCAAGAATAATGCTTACTTGGGCCCCTTTTTGGCCCCTAATTCCTAAACTGTTCAGACCTCAACTCCCAAAATCAATCCAAACCTTCCTTTTGTGGTCATAAACCTTGTGTTTAAATTTCATTGATTTCTATTTACTTATACTAAAGTTATAGTGCGAAAACCAAGAAAATGCTTATTTTGGGCCTTTTTGGCCCCTAATTCCTAAAATGTTGGGACCAAAACTCCCAAAATCAATCCCAACCTTCCTTTTGTGGTCATAAACCTTGTGTTAAAATTTCATAGATTTCTATTCACTTTTACTAAAGTTACAGTGCGAAAACTAAAAGTATTTGGACGACGACGATGAGGCAGACGACGACACCAACGTGATACCAATATACGACTAAAAAAATTTCAATTTTTGCGGTCATATAAAAACCAGAAAATTAGAATCATATTCAAAACAGTGTGGTCCTGGCCATTGATTGACGACCTAAATTATCCCATTGACTGGGACAGATTAGGTGAACGTTTATCGGTAACAATCACTGCTCACTATGTACGTGTTAAAGACACTGAATCTGTGGGTTCACCAAAGGTTCTCAACACCTAAATAAAAAAATTCGAAAAACGAATCCGGAATAATACGATGTGTTGATTTATATCAATAATATAATTCAAAACATAAAGGTTATTCCTGAATAATTTTTCGAATTATTTTATTATTAAAGGCGTTAAGAACCTTTGGTGACCCCACAGTTTAAATTCTATAATAAGCAAGAAGTGAGCAATGGTCGTTACAGACAAACGTTCACCTAATCTGTCCCAGTCAATGGGATAATTTAGGTCGTCAATCAATGGCCAGGACCACACTGTTTTGAATATGATTCTATCTAAATGAAATATATCATCCTGATTTAGAGTAATATTTTGCAATTTGATTGGCTGATATTATCCTTTAAAAAAGTTTCAATGAAATTTTTTTATTAACATGATTAAGTCAATTCAAATTATCTCCAGGAAAAATTCCTTACACAGTGTGCAATTGTCTTGTACCAAATTAATTGGGTCAATAAAATTCATATCAGGTTTGACTTCGCCTTACCAAATCTGAATGTATTGACCTGATAGACTCCTGTATAAGGACAATAGAACACAGTGCAACTAATATTAGCTTAAAATAAACCTACCAAGTTTCAGAATAAAATTCATCCATGCCATTCTGAGTTGATTGCATCCCAAGCACACCTTATCTCTTCAACATTATTTTGATCCTACAACATAAAACAAGGATATAGTGACTTTTATTGCCAAAATTTATATACTTGATGGATAATTGTTTCATTGGTTGATTGATTGATGATTGATTTACACCACATCAGCACAAAAAGGCTACATTTAGGACAATGTTAAATAATCTATCCTACCACACACCCCTTTAGATTATTTTCATATTCCACAACAACATCATTTGATCCATTATTGCTCAATCAAAAATTACTAACTCTTATAAAGATTTATCCTAATACTTTGTAATTAAAAAAAAATACTTTTCATTAGACATCTGATAATTATACTGTTGCACAGTGATGGGTTGGTAATTATGCTATGTCCATATTCTATGGGCTTTATATATTCCTTCAGTCCATCAATCAATGATCAAAAACTGCCAAAGCTACTATTTTTTGTCTTTTCTAATTAAAAGTGGGTTATCACAAATGGAACGAAATTTTATCAATTCCTTAATTCAAATTCCTCCTTTTTTTAATTTGTCTTGAACATTGGGAATCTTTTCTTAATACTTTTTTAAAAAGAAAATGGACAACTTATAAAAATAATAATTTCAGAAGCATTATAGGAATTTGAAACTCATTACAAGAATTAACAAAAATGTCAAATTCTTGAAACTAAAGATGATTTTGGCATTAACATGCACACTTATTTTTACATAAACATAATCCTTACAAGATAGTCCATGTCATCTTCACTCAACGTCCAATCAAAAACTTGCATATTTTCTTTGATTCTGTTTGGTTTGGAAGACTTTGGTATTGTAATATATCCATGCTGAACACTCCAACGTATTAAAATCTGTGCAGTTGTCTTATTGTACCTATAAAGAAATTATGAATTACTGAGGATTCATTTATTTTCGTGGGTATCAATGTTCATGGATTGCTGAAAATTTTCGTGGATATTTGATTTCATTCTTTTGTCAATCTCTCTACATACAAATCCTATTGAAGATATGTTATTCGTTGAACATTTGAATTTGTGGTTCACCTGTACTCACGAAACCCACAAAAATTGGTATTCGACGTATAATATTGAATCTACAGTAGTAAAAGATTGACAAAATTTTCATGATTATTATATTTCTGTTAATAATTTAATCATTATTTAAGCAAAATGAAACAAGTGAAACTGCAAGCTACTGGCCAAATATTTTGGTAAACAGGAAGTTTTGAAAGCCATTTGTGTAACAAGTACCAATGTCCTTAACATTATTTTCTGAGAAGGTTTAGTTGAAGGAAACTTCACACACAGATAACCAATAGAAAATTTGAAATCAATATGAACTATTGATAATATTTGCCTTGGAATTTTTTTTAAATTTAAATCTATTTAAAAGAAGTTGATAGAAATGATTTCAAATTTACTTACTTAGTGTTAAAAAAAAGGAGCTATTCAAATTCAAATTCTTTATAAACTTTGAGAATTACGGATCATTAGTATAATCAAATACATTTATATGTACAGTGTATACATATGGCATATTACAAACAATATCAACAATATACCTAATTAACAATAGGTGACGTCAGAAGTTTCATCAATGCAAAATATCTTTTATAACAATATGGAAGATTGTATGGAAGATTGTATGGAATCTGTTTTCAAATTGTATATTGACAGCTAAAATAAATCCAATACAAAACAAGAATGTGTCCACAGTACACGGATGCCCCACTCGCACTATCATTTTCTATGTTTAGTGGACCGTGAAATTGGAATAAATTCTCTAATTTGGCATTAAAATTAGAATGATCTTATCAAGGGAACATGTATACTAAGTTTCAAGTTGATTGGACTTCTGCTTTATCAAAAACTACCTTGACCAAAAACTTTAACCTGAAATTTGCAATATCATTTTCTATATTCAGTGAACCGTAAAATTGGGGTCAAAACTCTAATTTGGCATTTAAATTAGAAAGATCATATCATAGGGCACATGTATACTAAGTTTCAAGTTGATTGGACTTCAACTTCATCAAAAACTACCTTGACCAAAAACTTTAACCTGAAGTGGGACAGACGGACGAACGAACGGACGAACAGACGGACGGACGAACGGACGAACGGACGCACAGACCAGAAAACATAATGCCCCTCTACTATCGTAGGTGGGGCTATCGTAGATGGGGCATAAAAATTAGGATGATGGATAGCTTACCTTTTAGCAAGATCACAGATATGTTGGTTCTTCAACATTTTGCTTTTCACTAAAGGGGAATAACCCATGACAATTATGTTATACTTTTTACAATAATCAATTATCTCCCTTGGCTGAAGCCATGGATGCAGTTCAATCTGATTCACAGATGGAGTTGGTAATCCTGCATTTCTTAGACCTTCTAAGTGGTGAATGTTGAAATTGGAAACCCCAACAGATCTGCAAAATAGAAACACAATAATCATTTTAAAATTCACTGGTGATGGAAGAGTTTTTGTTGACATGGGTAAATAACACAGTTAAAAATTGCTCCCCTAAATTTAATCTCACATGCAATTTACATGAACATTTGTATGTGAGAATCACCTCAAATGAGCTTATACATGAAACTCCCATAAAATATTCACTTGAATTTCTCTTGAATTGAGATTCACATTGATCTCACATGACTTTTACATGAACATTTCCCCAAAAAAAAAGGTATTTTACATGATTTTGATAAATTTGAAAATTTAAAAGTAACTTATTTGAATAACTTTATTCGAAAAATTCATGTGAGTTTCATGTATAAGCTCATTTGAGGTGAAATTTTTATGTGAATTTCATGTGAGATTCTGTGAGTGAAATTAGCCAGTGTATAGTGGTTGGTATTGTCTTTAGATGAAAATGCTATGATGTCTGCTTGATGTCCTTTTTTTTTGTATGGTTAGGTTAATATTCTATTGATAAATATCCCATATTCAATCAAAGTGCTTTTAAGCACTGAAAGGTAAAGATTGCTTCAATCTATCAGTGGGATGTATAATCAAATATTGCATTGGTTGTACAGGTAGTAGATTTAACAGCAATTCTAGACAAAGGAAGATAACTCCAAATTTTTCAAGATGTTAACAATGACATAATTCTATTTTTTAGAACATATTAGATTCCTGCACTATGCAAAAGTTATGTAATTATTTTGACAAGTGAAATCTTATTTTATGTCTTGAATATCTGAGCATATATATTACATCAATAAGTTTCTGCAAATGTACATGCTCATGAATAGGATCAATGTATAGAATGTTATGATCAATACATTATATTTTGTGTATCAATAAAGGTAGTGACTAACATTTGAACATTAAGATATCAGGTCAGTACCATAAGGTTTTGATTGCATTTCATGCAATCTTTACCTAAAAACAATTTTATTCACTTGCAGGTTGCTCATGATAAAATCGACAGTAATGGATGTCAGCTGTTCAGACTTCTATAGAGTGAGCAAAGTCAGGATAAATTTACAATTACAAGTTCATGTACAATATTTCTGGTAGAAATTATTAGAATAACAAAAAAAATTTAATTTGTTGCAGAGGTGATGAAACCTATATATATCTGAGATTGAATGATCAACTAATTAACAATCATCTACTTGGCATTGCACAAGGTCATGTTTTTCTCTGGCTGTTTATGACGTCTTTACACTAAATCCATTGGATGTTGGATGCGTACGGATTGATAGTTTAGTCTTAGATGCATGATTTTTTTATTAGTTGTTAATGGCTTTTGAACTTGCTGTCAGATAACTGTGATTACTCTCAGATCTGTTCATTGTGTCTTTTTGTGTCGGGATGTATAAGTACCGGGCAATGTCCACTGGTATTTTTGTCCATCTGATGAGTTAAGCCTTTTTCAACTGATTTTTATAGTTCGTTCTTATGTTGTACTGTTATACCACTGTCCCAGGTTAGGGGGATGGTTGGGATCCCACTAACATGTTTTACCCCGCCACATTATTTATGTATGTGCCTGTCCCAAGTCAGGAGCCTGTAATTCAGTGGTTGTCGTTTGTTTATGTGTTACATATTTGTTTTTCGTTCATTTTTTTTACATAAATAAGGCCGTTAGTTTTCTCGTTTGAATTGTTTTACAATGTCTTATCGGGGCCTTTTATAGCTGACTATGCGGTATGGGCTTGGCTCATTGTTGAAGGCCGTACGGTGACCTATAGTTGTTAATGTCTGTGTCATTTTGGTCTTTTGTGGATAGTTGTCTCATTGGCAATCATACCACATCTTCTTTTTTATATCAAAGGTGTTAATAGGGGCATTAACCATTTGTTAACACGTCTTTTAAAGAAAACAGTTCCATAAAAAAATGCTCCAAATGTACTTAGAGTTGTGGAATTAGATCTTATGAAATGAAAAAGCAGGCCAAATATGAAATTATTATCATTTCTCATTGGCAATCATACCACATCTTCTTTTTTATATCAAAGGTGTTAATAGGGGCATTAACTAACCATTTGTTAACACGTCTCTTAAAGAAAACAGTTGCATAAAAAAATGCTCCAAATGTAAATGAAAAAGCAGGCCAAATATGAAATTTTTTTATCATTTTCTTTTTCATAAAAAAAATTTAAGAAGATAAAATTAACACTTCAGCATTGTTTATCATCATCAAAAGTTTGACTTTCATCAATCTAATCTTACATGAGAAAAAAAATAGTTAAAAGTCAAACACTTTAGGTTTTTAAAGAATAAATGTGTAAAATCATGTCAGAAGTTGTATAAAATTGAGAATGGAAATGAGGAATGTGCCAAAAAGACAACAACCCCACAAAAGAGCAGACAACAGCCAAGGCCAACAATGGGTCTTAATTGCAGCTGGCCCCTTAAAATATTGTGTACCAGATCAGTGAAAATGGACGTCACTTTAAACACCAAAATATACAAATGAAATAAAAATTAAAAAACATACAAGACTAACAACGGCCAGAGTTTATATTTTATAATGGGTTTGTTGATATTCAATTTATTCCCTAGGTTATGTTGTCTGTATCTATGTAGTAAAACCTACATGGGGATCTTTCAATGTCTTGATTTAGACGACAGGTATCATGTTTTGTTGGATACTTATACTTGTGGATAACGCCATCCATGAAAACAGTGAAAATTGGTACTCTATAAATAAAAGTAATCCGACACTAGTTTACTATAAAGATGTATTCACATGATAAAAGATGATATATTAACAAGATTCAAAATATATCCAAAGCATGATTTTTTACATTTCAAATTTTCCAAGTGACAAATATTCTAACGATGGTTAGTCTCTACCTAAAATCATAATAGATATAAGAAGATGTGGTATGAGTGCCAATTTCAATCAAGAGTAAAACCATATTACTGTGGATTTAATTGTTTTGTGAGTATCAAGTTCGAGCATAAAGACCTATTGTATTTTTTGTGAAAACTACTAATTTCATGGTGTTGCTCAAGATTGCATACAAGCTTATAAGATTTTGCATTTCTTTTAAATATTTGATCTCTGGTACATCTATATTCACAGAATCCAAAGAAAATTGGTACCCGAGTAAGTATTTCAAACAACAGATCACCTGACCAAACCTTGTTTCTTCAGTTCTAACATTGCTTTATAAGTCTCTACATTCCTCCCCTCTCTTGGGCCATGAATCAGAAACAGGTCTATAAAATCTGTATCTAATCTGAAAGTACAAATCTCATAAATATTAAAAATCACAAAGTAAGCTCTCTACATTTTCCCCCTCCATTGGGCCAAGAATCAGAAACAGGTCTATATAATCTGTATCTAATCTGAAAAAACAAATCCACAAAATATTGAATATCACAAATTAAACTCTAAAAATACATGCCAAAATTAAGATGATGAAAAGACATTTTGCGTCGGTAAACATTTAGTAAATATGGCAAAATATAATTCTGACTGACAATAGGTGATGTCTTTTTATTAGTGAAGTCTCTAGTAAAAATATAATGGGTTATGTCCCTTTGAGTGGGTATATAAAACCCATTAATTTTCTATTTTAAATTTAACTGTAATAATTGATTGCCTTTGCATGGGTACCACATGTGGGGTAGGATCTACTTACCCTTCTGGAGCACCTAAGATCACCCCAGTTTTTGGTGGGGTTCATGTTACTCAGTCTTTAGTTTTCCATGTTTTGTTTTGTCTGCTAGTCTTTTTCTTTTTAAGCCATGGCATTGTCAGTTTATTTTCTATTTATGAGTTTGAATGTCCCATGGTGGTAGCTTTAGCCCCTCTTTTGCATTGATGATTTACACTTAATACTGAACTAAATAATGCAGCATGTATATCTTCTCAAATACTTTTATAAATAATTTAATCAAGAGTTACACCACATTACTGTGGATTCATTTATTTTGTGGGTATCAATTTTTGTGTAGATATATTAACCTTGATTTCACGGTTTTGCTCAAGATTGAATACAAGCTTATTAGAAATTTGCATTTTTTTTAAACCTTGAACCTGCGGTTCATCTATATCCACAGTTTCCAAGAAAATTGGTACCTGATTTATAATAAAAATTTACAGTATACAGAAAGTTGTATTGTTTTTCCTATTTTATATATAAAACTTCTGATAGATTAGCAGAACTCTACTAAATGCCAAGATTGCTTAGATTAACAAAACAATGTTATAAATTATTGTATTGTGTATTTCATAATAATACAAATAAGGAAAAGTAATATAAATATTGGTAATGAGACAACATTCATTAACGACATACCAAACATCTTGACTATAAAATTAATTTGGCTGACTTAATTTTCATAAAATTTTTGATAAAAATATAAAAAAAATCAAAAAACTTGAGCCACACACTTCATTGGAAAAAAATATTGGATATGATAGCAGTACTAAATTTGATCATTGAGAAGCTTAATATTGACTTGATCAAAACATACAGCTGATTATTACAAAGTTGTCTCTTTGTAGTGTTATGTACCACCTTCAAGTCTTTACCGAACTAAACTTCTCTGTAAACCTTGAATACAGGCATCATGTCCATTCTGCCATTGCTTTGTTACTATAAATAGATCTTTCCTATCTTTCCCACTCATAGCTATGCCTTTACCAACATCTTCCTCGTTCCTGTAATAAAAAAAAGTATTTTCCCCTATTTCAAACTCAATGAATGCATATTTGAAAATACTAACACTCTTATAATATATACAAGTAGGCATCCTCAACATGAATGCATTGCAAGGTATATATTTTCAAGCAGTAATTGGCTCATTCTACCAAAACTTGTTATGGTCTCTAGGTATTGTTTTGAAAAGGTACGCAAAATCATTTAATCACAAAATGTATTTCCTTATGAAAAAGCTTTGTCCCTTATAACATGTATAATATGTCATGCTAATATGAATCAAAAGAATCAAAAGCCAAACACAGGGTATATCTCAAGATTTATTTTTTTACTTTAAAAAACAAGAATGTGTCCATAGTACATGGATATCCCACTTGCACTATAACTTTCTATGTTCACTGGACCTTGAAATTGAGGTAAGAACTCTAATTTGGCATAAGTTTCAAGTTGATTGGACTTCATAAAAAAATACTGTGACCAAAAACTTTAACCTGATGCTGTAAAGACAGAGGAACAGATGAATTAAACAGATGCATAGACCGAAAAAACATAATGCTCCTAAGGCATAACAAGTGGGGCATACACATATTCTTTTGTATGTTTTACCCATATCTCTGAGCAGTATCAATCATTCTGTATCCCTGTTCAATGGCATATGAAACTGCTTGTGAACACTCATTTGTCCATGCTGTTCCCAGACCAAACAGAGGCATTTCAATCTCATCATTTAAATTGATTACAGAGTCAATATTGGTTGCCATGGTTACCACTGCTTCCAAACTGAATGTCTAAAATGAAAGTCAGAAAATTAAAGTGGAGATAATTATTCTGACCGGTAACAATTTTCTTTCTTCTTTTCACTGTGCATTGTTCTACCATGACTACCTTTTGTTTACTTTATTCTTGTTTTTGTGATACCATGGATACTTACATGCAATACTATAATATGCTACATTGTAAAATTAAAATTGAGAATGGAAATGGGGAATGTGCCAAAGAGACAACAACCTGACCATAGTAAAAACACAACAGCAGAAGGTCACCAACAGGTCTTCAATGTAGCGAGAAATTCCCGCACCTGGAGGCATCCTTCAACTGGCCCCTAAACAAATATATACTAGTTCAGTGATAATGAACGCCATACTAATTTCCAAATTGTACACAAGAAACTTAAATTAAAACAAGAGGCTCACAAGAGCCTGAATCGCTCACCTGGTAAACAATGCCTTATTGAACATATTGAACCATGCCAGGCAAACATGTACAGCTAACAATTCTTCAATATTACAAATATATATGACTTACTGTTTATAAATAAAGAAAATGACATTTTTACCCCATGTCAGATTTGCTCTAAATGCTTTCGTTTTTGAGATATAAGCCAAAAACTGCATTTGACCCCTATGTTCTATTTAAAGTAAGGACGGCCATGTTTTTTGACGGATCAAAAATCGAAGAACACACTTTGTGCAGGATAATCTAAGGAACTATCATGCTAAGTTTCATCCAAATCCATTCAGCAGTTTCAGAGGAGAAGATTTTTTAAAGTTAGCAAATATGATGAACAAATTGTGAAAAATTGTCATTAAAGGACATTTACCCCTTAAGGGGTCAATTGACAATTTTGGTCATATTAACCTATTTGTAGATCTTACTTTGTTGATCATTTTTGCTGTTTACAGTTTATCTTCATCTATAATAATATTCAAGATAATGACCAAAAACTGCAAAATTTCCTTAAAATTACCAATTAAGTGGCAGCAACCCAACAATGGTTTGTTTGATTCATCTGAAAATTTCAGGGCTGATAGATCTTGACCTAATGAACATTTTTACCCCATGTCAGATTTGCTCTAAATGCTTCCGTTTTTGAGATATAAGCCAAAAACTGCATTTGACCCCTATGTTCTATTTTAAGTAACGGCGGCCATGTTTTTTGACGGATCAAAAATCGAAGCACACAATATGTGCAGGATAATCTAAGGAACAATCATTTTAAGTTTCATTCAAATCCATTCAGTAGTTTCAGAGGAGAAGATGTTTGAAAAATTGTTAACGACGACAGACGACGACGACGACGGACGCCAAGTGATGAGAAAAGCTCACATGGCCTTTTAGGCCAGGTCAGCTAATAATACAAGACTAACAAAGGCCAGAGGCACATTCTGCCTTTTTAAGTTGTCACCAATTTTAAGTATAATGGATATTATTTGATCATTTTGAAACTAGTTTGGTTTAAAATAAAATTGAGTCAGTATCATAATTACATAATAGGAATATTGTGTTAAAGCAATGACAATAATAATGGAAAAAAGTATCGCCTCAGCTGAAGACATACTGAAAATCTCTGCATACTGAAAATGCTGAAACCAGGATATTTTGTATATATCCATCCTGGAAAAATGATTAATGCCTCAAAATGTGCAATGAACAAAAATGATAATCATCATAAAATTCCTAAGTATTTATAATGTTGTCTTTAGCATGTTTAGATTTTGTTATTTAATGAATTTAAAATTGCTTGTATGTCATGTATGTTGGAGTCCAAACAGTGTGCTTGTCATTTTAAATCTATTTAAACTTTCATAGACCATGATCATGATTATGACCAATTAATTACTATCTTGTTGGTTTTGTACAACGTACATGACTATTATAGGTTTTAACATGTGCATAATGCTTTGTTTAGCTGTTTTGCATGATTTTTCAATTTTGTAAATAGCTCACATGATCTTATGTTGTCATGTTGTACTATGCAAAACTAAAATCATAAGACAAAAACCTTGAATACACTGGCTTTACTTTGTTGCTGGGTTATAAGTAATGTATTCCTCACATTTTCGTGCATTCACGTTTAGAAGTTAACCATGTTAAAACATCAAATAAGAAAAAGTTTAACACATTCTTCAGAATACTTACTGTTGTGTGTTGTTTCTCTGTACTATTCAGCTGTTATACATCCATTAACCTTTATTAAGTGCCTTTCCCATTTCTGCATGAACAAAATTTATGAAGTAAAATGAATCAACCAAATTCTTTGTAATTAAACATGTTTCTAGCAAAATGTTAAATAATCATGGTGATAATATTCTTGTGATATATATAACCTAAATTACTGTCCCCCGTCAATTATTAATTGGAATGAGTGTCGTAATATCATCCACGACTCACTCCATACTTAGTATGAAATGGATAAAACGGGAAAAAGCTGACAAAAAATCTTTGGACTCTTTTTTTAATTCAGTAATGAAGATAGTTGATATACGTATTCAACATTTTAAAGAACATTTTACTATTAACAATAACCACAATAAACCTATTTCTCGTATCAAACATAAACTAAAAGAACTAGCCAAGGAATTTGTTTTTGTCCTGGCCCATAAAGCTGCTAATAATATTATTATTGTATGACGTAAATTTTACATTGAGGTTCTGAAAAAGGAAATCACCAATTCACCAACATTCCTGTTGAACTGACTCCATTTTCAGAAAACGAAATCTGTAACAAACATAAACTTTTAGCCACCGCTTTACAAGCAGAGCCAAATACAATGAAAGTCCCAACTATGTATTGGCTTCCGAAGCTACACAAAACCCCTTACAAATATAGATGTATTTCGTCTTCAAGCCATTGTTCAACTACTAAATTGTCTATTCTTCTTACCAGCACACTTGGTAAGATATTTTGGCTCTCAATAATGACGACTTCAGTATGTATATTGTTGAACTTACTTTAAATAAAGCTAATACTAACAATGACCACTGCCCTTTTCTCGATCTTGATATCTATATCACTAATGGAAAGCTGAATACTAAAATTTATGATAAAAGGGATGATTTTTCATTTCCTATCGTTAATTATCCGTTTTTAGATGGTGACGTTCCCTTGTCACCATCTTACGGTGTTAATATATCTCAACTTGTACGATTCGCTCGTGTATGTAACAATGTTTTAGATTTTAACGAGAGAAATTTATGTATTACTGAAAAATTATTACACCAGGGTTTTCGATATCACAAACTAGTCAAAACATTTACTAAATTTTATCATCGGTATAAAGACATCATTCGTAAATATAGCTCAACATGCAGACTTCTTATACGTTCAGGTATTTCACATCCAATTTTTTATGGAAATATTCTTTATAAAGCACAAAGGTGTCAGTATTCACCTCAGAAACTTACAAAACCTTTAAATAGACTTATTAAGAAGGGATATAATTACGATACTGTTATCAAGTCGTTAAAGATTGCATATTTTGGCGTTAATATTGAGTCACTGATAAGGTCTTTGCATCGGAACTAAACACATTTATTCTAAAAACAGTTGTTGGCATGACACGGGTTATGTTCTTCTCATATATGTTATGATGGTATGATACTAAACCCCTAACGGGAAGGATTGTGCCTGATGTTCATATGATGAAATCATAATCTTTCAGTCAGTTTAATTGAAGTCTGGAGCTGGCATGTCAGTTAACTGCTAGTAGTCTGTTGTTATTTATGTATTATTGTCATTTTGTTTATTTTCTTTGGTTACATCTTCTGACATCAGACTCGGACTTCTCTTGAACTGAATTTTAATGTGCGTATTGTTATGCGTTTACTTTTCTACATTGGTTAGAGGTATAGGGGGAGGGTTGAGATCTCACAAACATGTTTAATCCCGCCGCATTTTTGCGCCTGTCCCAAGTCAGGAGACTCTGGCCTTTGTTAGTCTTGTATTATTTTAATTTTAGTTTCTTGTGTACAATTTGGAAATTAGTATGGCGTTCATTATCACTGGACTAGTATATATTTGTTTAGGGGCCAGCTGAAGGACGCCTCCGGGTGCAGGAATTTCTCGCTACATTGAAGACCTGTTGCACCTGACCCTCTGCTGTTGTTTTTTATTTGGTCGGGTTGTTGTCTCTTTGACACATTCCCCATTTCCATTCTCAATTTTATATATATACAGTCTTAGGTTCCTCACTGAATAAGGGTCATAATGGGGGAACCTTCATGACGAATAACAGTCATGACAGTAAAATTCTTGACAAATGACATTACAGTAATTTTTTGGTGCATGATGATAAAATGTACACTTTCTTTTAGATGATAAAAAAAAGTCCACTAATTATGACGAATCACGTTAAACAGTCAAGGATATAACTCTAAAGGGTTAATGTTATTAGAGAAAAATAACATATGCTTGTTCATGTTGTTATTGGGGACAAAAAAAATCAAAGACCTGTGGCAGCAAAGGGCATTACACCCTCCTGTATTTACAACTGATATTCCTCTTCTTCCATTTAAAGTAGCACAATACCATATTATTTTTATATTTGTGAGTTTTGTGAGTTGAACTTAGAATAGAATTTAACATTGTTGACATTGCTGACAGACATTATTGAACTACCTAACATGCCTAATGATGTTAGAGCTGGATTGGAAATTTACCGCCAGCTTTGACCAGGTCTATCAGTTAAGCTAAAATATATACTTGGATGAAGGTTAAGAAACCAGATACCACATCTAGGAAACCTGAGCCAGCCCTTAAGAGCAAAAACAAGCCACTATCTACCAGGAAATGCAATGCTATCTGTTAGGCCCAGTGGATGGCCACAGAAACAGCCGCTGTACCCGCTGCAGAACAATAACAAATCACAGAGGAGAGTGTGCCGTGGACCACAACACTCAGACCAAAGCTTAGTAGAGACACGATAGTTGGTCAACTACTTACACCAACTAAGTACAAAGGGGAACTAGTTGGAGCTGTCATAAACAGGGATATTATGTCATCAGTCCTTACAACCCCATCAAGGCACCTCAAGGCACATCATCGCCTCTTATACTATACCTCCACAGCAGACATAGGCAAGCGCAGTAGGACTGTTGGATCAACATAGACACAGTGATTTTGCTAGCGCTCGTCACTTTCGTATTTTACGAAAGGGTTTTCTCATTGACGAAAGTATTTCAAATCAATTTCGTCACTTTAATTTTGAATGTGTAAAAAAAAATTCGCAATAAAAACTATAAATCTACCTGTCTTCATGTTTTAGACAAGTTTATGACCTCCAGGTAATTAACATTTTCAACAGGTGTTACAAGTTGTGATTACAACTAATCCGCTTATCACCATCAGATGGATCACTTATCCGTAATTTATTGATTAACCCCATAATTGAATAACCATCATAATTATTTCCCCAGGAAAATCAGTCAGTCGGCATTTAAACAACCAGGAATATAATTTTGTCATTTAATCAAAAATGTAACAACCCGGACAGTTCGCATTTGAATTTCAATATTTCCCAAACGATCACAATCTGAAGTTAGTTTGTCATAGATTCGTCATTCGAAGGCATTTTTATGCTGAGCCTGACTCAGCTAGTATAACCAAGGGACTGTATCGCAATCTCGGCAAATTATAAAGAATGACAACTTGTGGGTGAAGATTGTAGATTATAATTCCACCAGAAATGATACAGGAGTTTTACAGAGCGTGTATTGTTTGGTAAACTGAAAGAAATAAAAATACAATATTTTACAATATGCACGAAAGAAATATATGAATGTTCAAAGCAACATGAATATCAAGTCAAAAACGAAAGTAGAATTTGCAGTTCAATTCATAGAAATAACAATTACAGTTCGTATTTGTTGAATATACGTTGAATTCAAGTTAACGGAATTAACGGTATATATATTTAACAGTTTATAATTGATTTGAAACGTACTTGACGGTGATTTGTCACAATATCCACAGATGCAGTTTTGTCGTGGCATCCATTTGTAATAGACAGGCGAGGAAGAGATAGTAAGCAGTAGTGAAAATACGGACAAGTCTAGATTATTTCCGGAAAATACGGATGTCTAAAAATTCAATCCAAGAGACTATACAGTTAATATAATTGCGAATGTGATCCAGAATACTCCCCGTCTGAAATCTACCTGATATCACTATTCCATAAGATATAACACATATGAATGTCACTATATAAATCCAAAATATACCATAAGATATAACACATATGAATGTCACTATATAAATCCAAAATATACCATAAGATATAACACATATGAATGTCACTATATAAATCCAAAAGATATACATATAGTTACGCAGGGTTGTTCTCTATGAGAAGAATCATGTCCACGATAGGGCGTGTGTAGATTGCGGCTTTTCCATTAACGATTACTCGCACTTCTGCTTTTCGGACATGTTCGTCTGAACTTTTAAATGAGTTCACTATAATTCCAACGGGCCATTGGGTACGGCAAATGTTTTTGTCCTTTAGAAGAATGACGTCTCCTTCGATGAGATCACGGCGATCTTCGGTCCATTTTCGTCGTTGTTGTAGTAACGGCAGGTATTCCTTCCTCCAACGGGACCAGAAAACACTGGCAAGAGCCTGTACTCGTCTCCATTCGGCAAGACATAGATCTCGTTTATCGAATTCTCCAAGATGATCGGAGGTGAATATGTAGTCGGTTTTCTGTGTCAATAACATAGCCGGAGTTAATATCAACGGATTCTCTGGATCTGTTGATACCGGTACCAGAGGTCTAGAGTTCACTATTGCTGAAACTTCTGCCATTAGTGTGTTGAGCACGTCATGTGTTAGGCTTCTTCCGGCTGCGTTAAGAAGCATAGAATCAAGAATTCTCCTGGTGATACCAATCATTCTTTCCCAGGCTCCACCCATGTGGGACGAATGCGGCGGATTGAAGATCCAAGTTGTACCAGAATTGTACAGAAAGTTCTTGAAGGGTCCATCTTCAACGTTGATTGAGTCAATCTTTAAATCGTCGATTGCGCCGATAAAGTTCGTTCCACGGTCAGATCGGAAAATCTTAACTTGGCCTCTTATAGCGGCGAATCTCCTGACAGCGTTTATGAAGGCTGAAGAACTCATTTCCTCGATTAATTCGATGTGAATAGCTCTTGTCACTAAGCATGTGAATAAAATTGCCCAACGTTTTGAGTTGGCGTATCCACCACGTGTTTTACGTGAAACAATTGTCCAGGGTCCAAAGGTGTCTATTCCAACGTTAGTAAACGGAGGTGAAGGTTCAAGACGGTCCTCTGGCAAATCAGACATGATTTGATACTCGGTTTTTCCTCTGAGTTTGCGGCATGTCACACATTTGTGAATAATAGATGAGATCAAGCGTTTTGCTCCTACGATCCAATATCCTGCGGATCGAATCGCTCCATCTGTGAAATGGCGACCTTGATGTTTTATCTTGTTGTGGTAGTGTCGAACTAATAATGTCGCTATATGATGGCGTCCAGGGACGATCAATGGTTTCTTTTCACGGAGGTCTAAGTCAGATTTGGCAATACGGCCTCCTACTCGTAATAGTCCTCGTTCGTCCAAAAACGGATTGAGGTTAGCTATCGGGCTCCGCTTATTAATTTGTGTCTGACGTTTTATACAATCTATTTCATCTCCATAAATTTCATGTTGTGCAGATATTAAGATGAAATTTTCGGCGTTCGAAAAACTATCCAGAGTAGTTACTGATGATGCCTGTTTTGACCCGTGTAAACGGGAAAAACGTTCCAAGAAGGCTATCGCTCGGACAAGTCCTGTCCAGTTGGAGAATCGATTAAATCTATCAGTTCCGATACCTTTATGCCCAGGTGTGGAAAATGTTTTTGCAACGTTAACAGTAGCACGGATTTCTCCATCTTCTTCTGGATCTATAAGTTGGTATATGTCCTCAGAATTCTTCTGTTCTGAGGAAAGAAGTTGTTTTGGTCCCAATAACCATTCACTGCTGTGAATTTCATGGGCTGGTACGGACCTTGTTCCCGAGTCTGCGGGATTACGGTTAGTTGGTACATAATTCCATTGACTTGGAGAGCTAAATTTCCTTATTTTCTCTACTCGATTGGCGACATAGATAAAGAACCTTCTTGTCTCGTTACTGATGTAGCCTAGGACTACTTTACTGTCTGTGTAGAATTTTACGGTGTCTATATGTAAATCTAAATTATCCATGATGGTCTGTGTTATCTCGACTGCTAATACTGCAGCAGATAGTTCAAGGCGTGGAATAGTATGACCACTTGTTGGTGCAACTTTAGCTTTCCCAAGAATGAAACCTGTGTTTAGTTCGCCACTACTGTCGGTGGTGCGTAGATATGCAACAGCTGCTATGGCTTTTTCTGATGCATCAGAGAATACATGTAACTCCTTTGTGGCGGTTTTGCTGAGATACGGCACGTAAGTACGTGGAATGCGCAATGTTTCGATAGCAATTAGAGTGTCTCTCCAAGATTTCCACTCATCTGCTGTCTCATCAGAGAGAGGTTGGTCCCAATCGACGGTTTCTGATACTATTTTCCGTAATAGGAGTTTCCCTTGTATAATCACCGGAGCCAAAAATCCTAGAGGATCGTAGAGACTGTTTATCGTTGATAAAATTCCTCTCCGAGTGATCGGTTTGTTTTCTGATGATAATTGAAATAAGAAGTTATCAGTGTTTACGTCCCAGCTGAGACCAAGACTACGTTGTAGGGGTTTGCTGTCGCATTCTAAGTCTAGATCTTTAAGATTTGAAGCCAAATCACTGACATGAAATGCAGACATAACTTCCGCACAATTAGAGGCAAACTTGTGAAGGCGTAAGTTTCCATATTTTGCTAGTGCTTGCTGTGTGTCCTTCATGAGCTTAACAGCTTCCTCTTTAGTAGGACATGACGTTAGACCGTCGTCGACATAGAAGTCTCTTGTAACAAAGCTAGTCACGTGACTGCCAAACTCTTGTTCTGATGCTTGCGCTGCTTTTCTGAGTCCAAGCGTAGCAACGGCAGGTGACGGACTATTTCCGAAAACATGAACTCTCATGCGGTATTCGACAAGGTTCTTCTGTAGGTCATTGTCTTTATGCCATAAAAATCTCAGATTATTTCGGTGGTCTTTTCTGACAACAAAGCAGTGAAACATATGTTGAACGTCTGCAGTAACTGCGACCATTTCTTTCCTGAAACGCAGCAATACTCCCAAGAGATCATTGGTCAAGTCTGGACCTGTAAGCAGGACGCTGTTAAGTGAAACTCCGTTACATTTGGCGGAAGAATCAAACACACCTCTTATCTGATCGGGTTTCTTCGGATGATAAACACCAAACAATGGCAAATACCAGCACTCCTCATGTTCGTGCAATGGTGGAGCGAGCTCTGCATGATTATTATCTAAGATTTTACTCATAAATGTAAGAAAATGTTCCCGCTTCACTGGGTTTCTATTCAGACTGGCGTCTAACATGTTAGCACGGTGAAGAGCCTGTGGTCTGTTGCTTGGCAATGGCTGTCTTGGCACTCGGAACGGTAACGGTGCTACCCAACTTCCTTCCGAGTCTCTCACAAATTCGTTGTCCATCTGCTTCATGAACATTTTGTCCTCATATGACTGTCCAGGCTTATCATCGTCCTTTGTTTTTTCAAAGAGTGGCGATTGTAAATCTTTCGTTACAGGGTCTGTGTAATTTTCCCGGATGTCAAACTTGCTTGTGCATGGTTGAAAGGTTGAAGGTTGTCCTGTAGGTAAAATGTTGGTTATTTTAACATTTAATTCAAAGGGTACGTGCTGCTTGTTAATGCAGGTTTCTCCTATCACTACCCAACCAAGTTTCAATTGTTGTGCATATGGAGTTCTTGGTGGTCCTATGCGCTGGTCAAGGACGTGGTGTGCCTCTATAAGGTCTCTGCCAATTAGGAGAAGAATTTGGCAATTTTCGTCTAATGGTGGAATGCTTCCTCTGAGTTCTTTTAGATGAGGGTGATGCATTGTGACTTCCGGAGTAGGAATTTCGTCCCTATTATTTGGAATATGATCACATTCAATCAGTACAGGAAGGTCAAACTTGTCATTACAGTTGATTGATTCCATGATGAAACCTCTTCCTCTTTTCCCGGAGGTGACTACTTTGCCGGAGCATGTTGATAAAGTATAGTTCTCCGGTTTATCTTTGACGTCGAAAAGATTAAAGAATTCGGGCGATGCTAGTGACCGGTTGCTTTGGTCATCAATGATGGCGTACATGCGAATAACTTTGTCCTGGTTATCTTTGTGATAAACATTCACAGGCAGTATTTTAGCACAAGATTTCCCGCTATATGTATCTTTGCAGATCTCAGTACAGGTAGAGTTAACTGAGGTTGCCTTAGTTTCAGCCGATTCTAAAGGCTCCCCGCCGTAGGCTTGCTTAGGCGAGCTAGACTGAGAACTTGCAGGTTGCTGTGGTCTAGTGATGTGAAGTGCGGTAGTGTGTTGTTTACTTCCACATTCTTTACAACTTATGCGTGCGTTGCATTCCCGGCTTCTGTGTTTGGTAGAATCACAACACTTGTAACAGACATTGTTTTCTTTCAAAAGACCTTTGCGTTCCTCTATTGATTTGGCTCGGAACGCTCGACATTCATTTAAGGAATGCTTTGTATTGTGCAGAATACAAAGACCTTGTTTGCTGGCGTCTCCGGATTGTTGCTCAACCGCTGTTTTATGAGTACCAACTTTAGTCTTGGGGTAAGACGTGAACCTTGGCGCAGCACCTTTTGTATTTGGTGTGACTTTTGACCCAAAGATTAATCCAGGATCGTTTTTAATTCTACTGATTTCACTGATGAATGCAGATAACTCTGTAAAAGGAGGAAAGGCAACGCCGTGATTAGATTTGTATCTAGACGCCCTTGTAATCCACTTTTCCTGAAGTCCATATGGTAGTTTTTCAATGACAGGGTTTATTCCGGTCGGTGAATCAAAATAAGCTAGCAGACATCCCAGCTTGGGATTTTCCTTGTGGTATTCTATTTCTGATAGAATGTCAGACAGTTCATAAAGACGTGCGTTGTCCTTATTCGTCAAGGTTGGGAATTTGTCAAGTTTACTCCTGAGAGAGGCTTCCAACATTTCTGGAGCACCATACCGCTCGTCAAGCCTCTTCCATAATCTTTGTATACCTATTGTAGGATTATTGGCGTTCGACGCTCTTATACTTATGGCATGTTTAGCAGACTCAGGACCGAGCCACTTGATCAATAAATCAATCTGTTCCGAGTCAGATACTTGTAACTCGTCTGTCACGTTTTTAAAGCTTGCTTTCCATGTATGGAAGGATTCTGCCCGATCGTTAAAGCTTGTTAATCGGGAGAAAAGCAGGTCCTTGCGCAAGAGAAATCTAGTAATCTCCGATGTTGGGTTGATTTGTTGCTGGTGTGCAACAGGGATCTCTTCTATTACGCCTTGTTTTTGGTGTGAAACAGGGATCTCTTCTATAACGTCTTGTTTTGTGCGTAAGACAGGGATCGCTTCTTTAACACCCTGTTTTTGGTGTTCAGCAGGGATCTCATCTGAAAAGCCTAGTTTTTGTATGCCGGTTACTAATCCCAGATCTGGGATAGAGGTAACTTCCGGTGACTTAGTATCGGAAGGCAAGACAGCAGATGTCTGTGACAGTAAGTTCAGTGCCACGGATGGCACGAACGCTGGTGCTTCGTGACTCAGCTCGATCTTAACAGGAATTTGTTTTTTCTTTTGAGGTCCTGTTACTTCCTTTACAACAGTTGATACAGGAAGTTTATTGACGAAATCTTGCACACGCTGGAGCGGGTCTTCCTTTTCATCAGGAAGATCGCTAAATGCTTGGCTGCCGTCGTATTCTAGGACACGAGCCTCGGCTTCTGCGGCTGCAGCTTCTCTTTGTGCTTCTAGAATGTTCATAGCAGCTTTAATTTCGGCCTTTTCCCGTGTTGCACGTGCAGCCTCCTGTTCCATTAAAGTTTTCCTGCGTATGGCCTCGCGTTTCATTTCAGCTCTCTGGTGTGCAGCCTCAGCATTTCTACGTATAGCCTCTTGCTCCGCCTCGGCTTTTCTGCTTGTGGCTTCTTGATCTGCTCTGATGGCTTCTTGTTCTGCTCTGATGGCTTCTTGTTCTGCCTCGGCCTTTATTTCATTTTGCTTGAAAAGAGTCTGTTCTTCTATCATTGCCTCCTGCTTTAGGAGCAAGGCCTGTTTTTCAGCAAAGGCTATCTGAGTTCTGGCAGCCTCTGCTTTAGCACGCTTCTTCCGTGCAAGACTTGAAATGTCAGAGACGTGGGAGCTCCCACTGTGTGAGGATTTCTTGCCTCTAGATGTCTTTGTTTTTGTAGATTTAGCCTTTGTAAGAGCGAGGCGATGCTCGTGTAGTTTTTCCATAACTAGCTCCACTTTGGACAGACGTAAATCCAAAGAGAGTTTACATGCATCAATTTCTTTTTGACTCTCCAATGTTCGGGTCCTTTTCAGAAAGTCTAGGTATTCATCTGTGAGCCTACGATAATTATTACAGGCTTTAACAAGTTTGTCCTGGACTGTTAGGAGTTGCTGGAGATCGTTAGGAGGCGTTGTTACTTCCAATAACTGGGATTCAATGTCTGCCCAGAAAGCCTCTAGTTCCTGACAGAACTTGTCACGTTTTTCAGTGAAAGCTCCTTGTCCTTTTTCCGTGAGGTCACGTACTCGCCTAGCCTCGGGAGTTTCATCTGACTGTGATGTATTAGACGGATTTTCTAATAGTTCAAGGACATCTCCTTCCTGGGGCTGAATCTCTTCTTGTTGTTCAACATGACTGGGATCCATATTGACTCAACTTTGTTAGGTTGCTGTCGAGTTCACACAAGAGTTTACACTGTCAGTGTAAAGGTATGTACGTATGTACGTTGCTACGTTGTCGTTCCTTGTCTGGATATGTAAAGACAGGTTGTCGTCAATTTACTATGCTGAGCCTGACTCAGCTAGTATAACCAAGGGACTGTATCGCAATCTCGGCAAATTATAAAGAATGACAACTTGTGGGTGAAGATTGTAGATTATAATTCCACCAGAAATGATACAGGAGTTTTACAGAGCGTGTATTGTTTGGTAAACTGAAAGAAATAAAAATACAATATTTTACAATATGCACGAAAGAAATATATGAATGTTCAAAGCAACATGAATATCAAGTCAAAAACGAAAGTAGAATTTGCAGTTCAATTCATAGAAATAACAATTACAGTTCGTATTTGTTGAATATACGTTGAATTCAAGTTAACGGAATTAACGGTATATATATTTAACAGTTTATAATTGATTTGAAACGTACTTGACGGTGATTTGTCACAATATCCACAGATGCAGTTTTGTCGTGGCATCCATTTGTAATAGACAGGCGAGGAAGAGATAGTAAGCAGTAGTGAAAATACGGACAAGTCTAGATTATTTCCGGAAAATACGGATGTCTAAAAATTCAATCCAAGAGACTATACAGTTAATATAATTGCGAATGTGATCCAGAATAATTTTCGTCATATTTGATTCAAATTTTCATCAAAAACTTTCGACAATTTCCATTTAAAATAAAGAACTTTAATGTGTTTATTCCAAAAGTTCACGAGAAATGTTAGTCTCGATCATCCAGCCGCTTTATTTTTCAAAGTAGAGCGTCTGGATGACAAGTGATATAAAAATGGTAATTTATGACCTTCGGAATAGTATCGGCTTTTTTAGCCTGTTGTCAAAGATAATGTCCAAGACGAATAACCAAGAAGTTGGTTATTGACTTCGGAAGAAATGACATTACGATAATATTATTGAAAAGCCCGAGTGAACCGATTGTTGTTTAAAGCTATTTATATATTTTTGTGACGACATACAATTCATGGAAAACACCATACAGCATGGCTTACATGGGCATGGACGCGAAGGAAAAACCAGCACATCCAACCTTGGTAAGATCATAAAGATGTCATAACAACACACACTGTAACATAAATTGCATATGCAACCTGATACACCGAGTAGTTATATTCTTTCATGCATGTCCGTGCAACGATAACGAGTTTATAATTATACAATTAAGTTGACTGGGACAACTCGAACAGTCGTACGTATACGTTATAAATACATTTTGGGTTGATGTGTAGTATCGTTAACTTTATAAATACAGGGGCGGATGCAGGAATTTTCGAAAGGGGGGTGCTAACCCAGGGCAAAGGGGGGTGCAAAACATATGTCCCGATACAAATGCATTGATCGGCAAAAATAAAGGGGGTGCGCACCCCCGGAACCCCCCCCCCCCCTGGATCCGCCACTGAAATACTTGATGTAAAACTTCTATTACGCCGACATAGCACCTTCATCCAAGATAAGTTTGTTGTATATATCTAAATAAGGGAGCCTGCATCTTGATATGTGTAAAAAAAAAAAAGGGGGGGGGGGGGGGGGGGGGAGGTGGAGAGATACACAATGTTGTACACATTCAAAGAAGATGCCATTTTTTACATAGTACACTAAAAGGTCAAAATGATTTATACATTCGATTTTCTGCAAAACAAAAGACAGTGGAACAATATTTTCAGCATCAATGAAAAGAGGTGTCAATGACTGCGACAGCAACCAGTGAACGGAATGACATAAATTACCAAATGTAGACATCATCATGATTAAGAGATTATCATCTAGACTAAAACAAAAAGTGAAGATAAAATTGCCAAAAGCTCAACATTTCACAAATTAAGAGATGTGGTATGAATACCAATGAGAACTATCCACCCAAGTTCAAATGAATTGGATGTGAGCAGCCTTCAACAACGAGAAACATCCATGCATGGTTTGGATAGAGAATACAAACAGGGAATGTGTCAAAGAGACACTGGGTAACCCGACCAAACAACAGTAAACAGCCCAATGCCACCAATGGGTCGGGTCTTCAACAAAGCAAGATAATCTTGCACCCTGTCAGAAGTGGGATTTAACTTGCAACAGGACAATAATTTATAAAATATATTTCTATGATGGGTTTTTTAAACAATTTGTTTTTCATATATATGCTATGCTGGTGACTAAAAATTGATATGATTTTAATATTTACTTTCTTTTGTAGACAAACCAAAAATGATTTATGGACACAGATTTTATGTGTAAAATGTGACGAATTAAAACAAAAATGTAATATTAAGGATTTTGATTGTATCATAAACATGCTTCAATTTTATTAGAACAAGATTCAAACTGAAAGATTTTTTTTTAATTACTGATGCATCAATCAGTATAAATAGATCACAGAACCAAAAATGTTGGGATTATTTTGACAGCCGCCACAAAGCGAGAGAAAAAAATACACAGACGTATATTGATTAAATGAAACAAATATCAAGAAACACATTGTTATCAGATATGTTAGGGAAATTAGATTTGTATTAACAAACTAAAAAACGTATGAACAATTAAACAGTTAGTTTTTATTGTTGAATTGCATCTCATTTTCATGTCGGGCCATCTTATAGTTGACTACATTGTATATGGTAGGAAGTTTCTTAATATTGAAGGCCATGCAGTGATCACATTTGCGTATAATATCCATGTCATTTGAACTCTGCTGTGTTGTTGCCTCGTTACAACATGTAGCAATCATACCAATTTCCTTACTTTTATAATAAAGGTTCACAGGAGAAGTTATTGTTCTTGCAAAGCTGTCCTTTATTGCATGCTAATACATGATGGAATTTATAAGAGTTGGAGAATTAAAATACTCTTTTGAGTTTTTATGTTTTTCACAAGTTACTATGCAGTATGGGATAAATCCCATTCCATCTTTTCCAAGTGCATGATTCAAACATGCATTCAAAGAGTATTGAGTTTCATGACTGACGGTTAGTTTCTATCTTTCTCCATGGACACGGGCTACATTGTCAAAGTGGTTTTGTGTAAAGGTTGGTTCCTAAAAATTTTCTTCCCAAAAGGATTAGGCGATTATTGGTGTAACAGCTAAGAAACATTCAGACTTCTGTCGTTTGCAGTTTTAAGATCAGTTAATTTTGTAAATGAAAATTGAGTTGGCTCATTGTGTGATCTCGCTAAACTGCCAGTTATACTTGTTAAGGAACTTTTCTACATATGCAATCTTAGTATTTGTATGAGATGTTTTTCTTTACATAGACGTAATTTGATGTGTGCTTTTTTGTAAGGTAAGTGCATCAGATATATAAAAAAAATAAGACGGCATAAATTATTACAGGAATTTATAGAAATGAGAATAATGAGACAAAACAAGGAAAATTGGATAAAAAATTTAAAGAATAGAGACTAACGGTGACACAATATACTGATGGTTGGTTGATTAACGTCCAGTGACAAACATTTCATGCATGTTTAGGACGATGTGATACAATACAAAGAATAGAAAATAGTGGTATTTTATAGTATGAAGATAAGAGAATAAAGTGGACAGGTGTGCAATAATATAAGAATAATTTGATCTTGGGTTGCTTTTTCATCGTCTTGTGGTAAATAATAGTAATGTTCAGGACGAATAGAAATTAACAATAATTATAAAAAGGACGTCCTAATTTATAGCCTGTTTGGGATACAGGTTGGAGAAATTATGACTCACTAAAAAATATTGTATAGAAGCAGAAATATAGATTTAAGCCGTATAACGGTCCACCTACGGACACCTACTTAAGCGTGCAGAGAGCGTGGTATCCTCTATACACGTGGCTGGTTCAGAACCTGTTATTAGGGAGGGGAACTACGGTCACTCATGCTACAGAGTTTCCCTACATAATCAACCACATTTTTCCTACGAAAAAAATGGGGTGTATGGAGGATCCGCCTATGACGAGTGCTATAATATTTACACAGGGCCGTAACTAGGCCTCAGAATAAAACGAGGCAGGCGTTTGGGTACCGCCGTTTGGGGTACCCAGGTAATGGGGGAATCACGCACGGGTGACACAACCGGCCGATAACTAGAGAAGTAGTTAATGATCAAGTCTTGGATAAAAACCATGACAAAAAAAAAGAGAGAAACTTATATAAAGTACTTTTGATCAACGAAAAAAATATCCGAAATCTGAATATAAAGTACACGGCCAATTAAAGCTTACTTTTGACTCTAGTTTATACATCACTCAGTTTCAGACAACGGAACTCTGAGAACAGAAATACGTGTGAAATTGTTTTTTAAAATTTCCCATCAGCAAGTTGGCCAACATAGAGTGCGCTACAAGAATGTCATATACATTTACTACTACACTGTTTACTGTTGTTTTTTTTTTTTAAATTATATTGGGGATAACGGAAGTGCTATTTATAGATATGTTCTATATTTAATTATTTGTTACGCCCCCTATAAATTTTTGACCAGTCCGGTTAATCACCCCAGACGCTATATTTAAATATGCGTCTGGGTAATCGAGACTAGGGGCGTGTTTTATTGGTCTCTTCTGTACATCACCAGAATGTCTTCTGGTGAAGAGTTCAAAAAAATGAATCTGGACCTCTTCTGGAGATATTCTACGGAATATCAATAAAATAAAAAATTAAATTGCTGTCGAATACAGCAGGTTCTTGATATGTTGGATGAATTGAATTAAGTTTACGATTTTTTTTTAGAAAATTAAGATACGTCCAGTAGACCATGTAGAGTAGAAGGACTGTAAAATTGTACTCTGTTCGTTACAATTTTCTTTATGCTTTTCTTCAATTCAATGTTGCTAAACAAATCAGGCTTATCCCCCACTATTTGATTTTTAAGAATAATCTTATCCTGCACAAGAATTCGTTAATATCTGTCTTGAAAATGACTCGGATCAATTTACAAAAAGGACATCTTAGTCTATCTATTTATTTTTTAAAGTAACCGAACTGGATTATTTTTGTATAAAGCAAAGCTTTCAGAAAGTTCTCAAAATCATTTTTTTCTGGTGGTACCGATCCTTGAAGAAAATCTTATCCGGTCCTAACTATTATTTCGATGGTCAAAACCTTCGGACTACCACTTTTCAAATGCTTTCATTATATATCGATCCAATGGCATATGTTAGTATGCAACGTAAACCAGACGTTTCCTATACTTTTCTTTTTAATAAATTTTATCAGTTGGTTGTGTACTGATTGATACTTCAGTCTTGGAGAACAAGATTTATTTTAGAACTAGTTGCAACAAGCTTTGAACAAACTTCCAGTAATTGCAAATACTCTTAGTTTGATGTTTTGAGTCTATGGTCTTATGTTAGTTGGCCAGTTTCTTTTGAGTATCTCGTACCGACCTTTTCAGTTAATCAAATTGCAACTGATTTGCAGAGGTTGTTCTTATATTGTACTTCTACACTACTGTTTTAGCTTCGAGGAGGATCGAGCTCTCACAAACTAGTTGTTGTACTGTTAAATCACTGTCCCTGGTTACGAAATGGTTGCGATCCCGCTACTATGTTTAATCCCGCCACATTCTGTATGTATGTGCCTGTCCCAAGTCAGTAGCCTGTAAGTCAGTGACTTACAGGCTACTGACTTGGGACAGGAACTCGGTGGTTGCTGTTTGTTGCTGTGTTACTTCTTTGTTTTTTGTTCACTTTATTTTATACATTAATTAGGCCGTTAGTTTTCTCCTTTGAATTGTTTTACATTTGTGATTTCGGGGGCTTTTATAGCTCACTATGTTGTATTGGCTTTGCTTATTGTTAAAAGCCGTATGGTCAGGTGACCTATGGCTGTTAATTTTTGTATTATTTGGTCTCTTGTGAAGAGTTGTCTCATTGGCAATCATACCACATCTTCGTTTTTATATGATCAACTTCTGCCATATTGGTTGCCTGGTAAAAGCAAAACAAAAATAGGCATGATTAGCGACAAATTAAAATGAATAATGATGTCCTCTTTCCTTTTTCATTCCTCATCTATTGATTTAAACTGACTACTAGCCCAATCATGAGTATTGAAATTAGCGTTAATCACTTATGAAAATATAATAAAAAAAATGTAAAAAATTAAAAGTTCAATAAAATTGTAAAGTTTAATAAATAAAAGAAAAATTGAAATGAACTAGCAACATCAATCAAGCATACGCCGGAAAGTAATCTTCAAAATGTTGATGGTTTTCTGTACCTAAAGAAGAATCAAAATTCCGTCTCTAGAATTTCAAATAGTTGTCCCTTAACTGTTACTGTCCGTGTAGTTCTTATATTCATCCAGCTTATCGTCCTACAGATATGTCCTACAAAGGCTGTCATACCATTAAAACGTTTATAACAAAGCTCACATTCTAGTATATCTTCATTCATTAATTTATGAATGTCATTTAGACTAAACGACGCCATGTTTGTTTTGTGCTTCTGCTGTCTAAACCACCTATTTAAAAAGAAGAGGTGGAAGAGAGCCAGAAGATCTTCCCAATGCAAAAAAATAGAAATGGACCTCTTCTGGCTCACTACCGAAGAACAAAAAAACACGCCCTAGAGAAATGTTAAACAGGTGCTTCCTGTGTTGTGTTCTACGCATGCGTGAACGTATTCCTTTGACTATTTATAGACATAAAAAAAGTAAACGTAAAATACGAAATCATTTAGAATCAATTAAACGAGAGAGACAAATATATATCTCTTTACTAAAGAAATTTAAATCGAAAAATGATAATTTCATGATGAATCCGGACTCGTTTTGAATTTATTATCCACGTGTCACTTCCCGTTTTCGTTTCATTTAAAAACCGAAAGTAGTAAAAGTGATCTATTGTTGCTTTGTTTACAACCTCCTTTCAGTCATTATAATCGTTTCAAAAAGGATTTTATACATTTCCAACTTGATAGAAATGATTTCCAAATATCGACTTAGACGTTTTATAAGGATAATGATTATGCAGTGAAATAATCATTGCAAATTAATTTCTGCTGTGATTCCTTGTTTAAAAAAAATAGAATCCAACTTTTGTTGATCAGGAATGACTCTTGGAACAAACTGAAGAGAAATTGTGAACTAAATTTCTGGATTCCATGTCAGAATCTTTCATAATGGCCAATACAGTCAAATCATACAATAACTGCCAATCATGCTGGTGCCTCAATCCCTTAAAATCTGACTAAGTCAAAAGATGAAGCTAGTAATATACATCATTGGTCCATTGCTTTTACACAAAATAAGGTTGATTTTAATAGCGCGCAAAAGTGACTAAAGTCCTCAAAATCCTAGCTTAAACCCTGCATAGACATGATAGATAAAGGATTTGACATCAACTACCCTGACCTACCATTGCCTACTAACCACACCGCTGCATACATCGCCCTTCAACATTGACATAGAATCTTAAGAGGCAATGGTAGCAGCCATCCTGGCACAACGGCCTAATACTCCGCACCAGCCACAAAACTGCCGACTGCAGCCTGAGTAAGATGAAAGTGAAAGGCAGTGTCTGTGCAATAGTTAAATTGCTGTTCTAGGCTGTGCTTACCCACATCCAGTTTTATAATAAAATGCAGTCGGATCAGGAATGAAACGTGAAATATATACAGAATTTGTTGCAATTAGTGAATAAATTGATTAAAACTACTAAGAATTTTTATAAATATACACATATATATATAGGTAAGTGAACAGTTTTTTCTCAGTTAGTAAATATTCTTAAAATGGAAGAGAGTGATATTATAACTGTGGGGAAGACATTTCAGACTTATCGTGAATAGGAAAAATTTGTACAGAACTATCAGGCGTTAAATTTCATACAATTGTATAAAGAAATTTGGAGTCTATACTATAGCAGCCGCAGAGAAAAGAAGAACCGGGAGCACAAAAATTAAAGTCTTTTATAATTGGTTTAAATTGATATTATTACTTGCTTCTTTAATTTTTATAAACTCAAGATTTAATTTAAGTAGTTTTATATATTTTAAAATTTCAGTTTCTGTTTTACATTTTACTAAAAGATTATTTTAAAATATCATATGGGTATATTTTTAAATGATTAAAATGTTATTCTTTAAATTTTCATTTAAATTTTATAATAGTATTAATTTCTATCATGTTTTTCTTTTACAGGGACTGTACAGTTTCATTTTCCATCATTGTGCATTAAATTTTGCAATGTTTATTATGTATCATTATTTGATAAATACAATTTGAAAATATTATTTTTCATATTCTTCACTCGTTCTACACGAAATCCCCATATTATCGATAATTTCCCTATATATGATAAATTTCACGTTTCATTCCAGATCCGAATGCATTTTGATAGAAAACCGGATGTGGGTACGCGCAGCCTAGAATGGCAATTTGACTATTCATACCTGCAAGCGGGTACGCGCAGACACTGCCAAAGTGAAAAGGCATACAGATTCAAATCTGTAAATATGTACATAATGTACATTAGTCCGCAATATCCATGATATCCAGAAGGATAGCCAGTAGGCATGGTAGGTAAACATGTAAAACCATAGATGTTATACCCATAGATGAAGCTAAACCCTGACTCCAAAGGTTCTATGAGCGTTGTAATGGCTTTCACACTTATCTGATAATGACATGAACCAGTTGTTCATTGAGATGCAGGTTGACAATCAAGACAATAGAAAACTTACAATTAAATGGTATTTAGCAATTAGACATGCTAAAAATCAGAAAGAAACAGAATCAAAATATATATTTTATATTGACCAATGACTTGATTATAAAAAATAATATTCGTTTAGATTAAACAATATTACAAATTACTTCTACTACTTCTACTATATAATGACCGCCTTCAACACGTTGAAGTTTACGTCACTTGTACTGCGCATTGCTTTGTGAAGATATTTATACAGTGAAATATAACAAATTGTGATAGTAAACAAAAAACAAAAATTTTTTACATAGTGGTAGTGCATATTTTTAATTTATTATTTTTAAATATTAAGATAAAACTATTTACACATGATGAATTTATGGGCTGTAGGTGTAGTTTGAGACGGCTACTTTGAACGACTCTATAGAGTCGCTCATCACAATACTCAGGGGAAGGCTGTTCCTGATTTTAATTGTGCGTGGGAAAAATGATTGTTGTCATATATATGTGTTCGGCAGGATGGAATTTGGTATGAGAGTGTGTGCATGTTCCTGGACTGTCTGAGCGGTTGAATTAATCTGTCTGTTTTTGTGATAGCAATGAGGTGATATGAAATTTTATAGAACATGACCAGGCGTGCATCGGTTCTTCTGTGTGCCAGGTCTCTCCATTTTAAATGATCTAGCATGTCACTAACGCTTGAGGTGTTTCTGTGTCGGTTAGTGACATATCTAGCAGCCCTTCTTTGTACTTTTTCTATCTTGTTAATATCCTCAGTAAAGTAGGGGTCCCAAACTGAACAGGCATATTCTAGTGATGGTCTGTCTAAAGATTTATATGCCTGTTCCTTTACTGAGGTGGAACTGATGTTAAGATTCCTTCGAAGAAAACCTAGTGTGCTGTTGGCTTTATTACAGATGTTGTTTATGTGACTGTGCCATTTCAAGTCTGATTGAATTGTCACACCTAGGTATTTTGCCTTATCGACATGTTCAAGAATGTGGCCATGTAAAGTGTAATTATATACGAATGGATTTTTATTTCGGCTGATGGACATGACATTACACTTGTCAGGATGGAAAGCCATTTTCCATGTATTTTCCCAAATGCCTAGTGTGTTGAGGTCTTTTTGAAGGGTTTCGCAATCACTGTTTGATTTTATTACCAGATATGCAATGGTGTCTTCGGCAAATAGGCGTATGGTGGAATTTAGCCCAACTGGTAAGTCGTTTATGTAAAATAAAAACAGACTTGGGTCCAGAACAGATCCTTGAGGCACTCTTGACTTTACAGGGACATAGCCTGAAGTCTCACCCTCTATGATAACTGCTTGGGTACAACATGATAAGAAGCCCTGTATCCATGCATTTGTTTTCCCCTGTATTCCATAGTAATTTAATTTGTGTGTTAACAAGTTATGACTGACTTTATCAAAAGCTTTGGAGAAATCCATTATAAGTACATCTGTCATGTCTGTTTGTTTTGCGTTTTCCATATTTTTAGTGACATCATCTACAAATTCCAAAAGTTGAGTTTCACAAGATCTGTTTTTTCAAAAGCCATGTTGTAGGGGATACAGGATGTTATGTTTGTCTGCGTGTGTCATGATAGGGCTAACTACAACATGTTCCATAAGTTTACAACATATATGCATGTCAAAGAAATAGGTCTATAATTCTCTGGATTATAATTGGAACCTTTCTTGTAGATGGATGAAACATGTGCAGTATGCCAGTCAGTAGGGACTTCGCCAGTGTCTAATGATTTTTGATATATAAGGCATAGTATTGGTGAAATTTCATGTGCTAACTCCCTCAGGAGACGTGGCTTAAGTTTGTCTGGTCCACTTGCCTTGGATGGGTTTAAATTTAGAAGTAGTTTTGAGATACCTTGGATGGTGATATTTATGTCGGGCATGGTAGGGTAAGCGGTTTTCTGTTGCATGTATTGATTGTTTTCAAATTCAGTAGCAGTGATTTTGTTTGGTTCTGAGAAAACTTATTGAAACTGCCTGTTGAGTGCATCAGATTTTTGTTTGGTGTCAGTTATAAGTTTCCCATTCTGCTTAAGTGATGTTATTCCACTGTATGTCAGTTTTTTTGCTTTTAATATAAGACCAAAATTTTTTCATGTTGGAAAATTTGTTTTCATCTGGTTTTGGTGTTACAATATTTTCAATGTATTGCCTGAGTATGATTGTCTGAGTTGTTTTTGTACCTGATGTTTAATTTGCTTATACTTGTTTCTCATGCATGTCATGCATTCATGTTGTCATTTCCAGACTTTTTCATCTTTTTATAAAGTCTGTCTCTCTTTTCATTAATGTTCTTGTTTCAAATGTTATCCATGGGGTTTTATTTTTTGTAGTTAGCTTTTTGTGTGGAATATGCTCACTGACTAGTTCATTGAGTTTTGTTTTGAATTCTAGCCACAGTTCATCAACAGCATGTGTATCAACCTTTTCCTGTATGGTATGTTGTAAGTTGATTACTTCTTTTTTCATTGTTTCCCAGTTTGCCTTGTTGTAAATCGGCACATTTCTTGGTGTTTGTTTTAGCTTAGATGGTGTTAAATTGAATTCTATAAAGACAATGTCATGATCTGAGATTCCCGGCATGATTTCAATTCGTGGGACCTGGTTTGGTAAATTTGTGATCATGAGGTCTAGTATATTGTCCTTTCTTGTTGGATTTTCAATTAATTGTACCAAGCCCGTGTCATCCAAAGTATTTCCAAAATCATAATGTATATTTTGGTGGGTTGATTTTGGTTTAAGTATTTTGTTTTTCCAATCCCACCCAGCATGCCCAGGGAGATTAAAATCTCCTCCAATTAATACAGCTGCATTTTTTATTTGAGTAGCTCTCCTAACTGATGTGTCAAACCACTTCATGCTTTGATCATCAGATGTTTTTGGGTTGTAAAAGGATATATAAAGTGATCTGCTACTCTTAATTTCAATTTTGGCCCATACCATTTCACATTTATTGTCAGGTGTAAGGTTTTCAACTTCATCACTTATAAAAAAATTTTAACATACCATACACATGATTGCATTGTTAGGCTTTTCTTTCATGGAAACCAAATCCCACGGACAGAATGATAGTAAATTAAATTCTAATAATACTTGGCAAAAGGACAATTTTTGAAAAGGCAGCATGAGTAGTGGGGACAGGAACTAAGATATAATGTTTATTTTTATCCCATATATATATATATCTTTTCCATTAATGGATGACCACCGATAGCTAACTATATTTTGCACCGAAAATAGGACATATCTACCCCCCCCCCCCTAAAAATCAAATGGTAGCTCCCTTAGCTCGTCAAATAAATTGTTCCAGAGTTGGATTTTTGTTGTCTTATTTATTATGTGCAAGGTTTCGTGGGGTTGGTTTCAAAATGACAGGATCAATTCTGCGCTTCAGTGATGCCGGAGTGGTTACATGTAATGTAGAGTGATAGATATGTCCTATTTTCGGTGCAAAATATAGTTAGCATGCATTTTGTGTCCGGGGATACATGGACACGCATATATATAACTATATAAACAGATAAACAATCAATGTCTATTATCATGATTATAGTCGTTACAGTAGCCCAGTGTTATATAAAACTTGTGATTTAGGCGGACACAACTGGACACAACGTTATTTCTATTTAAAACTTAAAAATCTGCTGGCTACAGGTGGACACAGCTGTACACAGTTCTAATCCTATATAAAACTTCTGAATATGGGGGGCTACAGGCGGACACAACTGGACACAACGTTATTTCTATATGAAACTTCTGAATATGGGCGCTACAGGTGGACACAACTGGACACAACGTTATTTCTATATATAAAACTTCTGAATATGGGGGCTACAGGCGGACACAACGTTATTTCTATATAAAACTTCTGAATATGGGGGCTACAGGCGGACACAAGTGGACACAACGTAATTTCTATATTAAACTGATAAATATGCTGGCTACAGGTGGACACAGCTGGACACAACGTTATTACTATATAAAACTTCTGAATATGGGGTGCTACAGACGGACACAAGTGGACACAACGTAATTTCTATATAAAACTTATAAAATATGCTGGCTACAGGTGGACACAGCTGGACACAACATTATTTCTATATAAAACTTCTAGAAATGAGGGGCTACAGGCGGACACAAGTGGACACAACGCAATTTCTATATAAAACTTATAAAATATGCTGGCTACAGGTGGACACAGCTGGACACAGTGCTATTTCTATATAAAACTTCTAGAAATGAGGGGATACAGGCGGACACAAGTGGACACAACGTAATTTCTATATAAAACTTATGAAAACTGCTGGCTACAGACGGACACAGCTGGACACAACGTTATTTCTATATAAAACTTCTGAAAATGAGGGGACACAGGCGGACACAAGTGGACACAACGCAATTTCTATATAAAACTTATAAAATTTGCTGGCTACAGACGGACACAGCTGGACACAGTGCTATTTCTATATAAAACTTCTAGAAATGAGGGGACACAGGCGGACACAAGTGGACACAACGTAATTTCTATATAAAACTTTAAAAAATGCTGGCTATAGGTGGACACAGCTGGACACAGTGCTATTTCTATATAAAACTTCTAGAAATGAGGGGACACAGGCGGACACAAGTGGACACAACGCAATTTCTATATAAAACTTATAAAATATGCTGGCTACAGGTGGACACAGCTGGACACAGTGCTATTTCTATATAAAACTTCTAAAAATGAGGGGACACAGGCGGACACAAGTGGACACAACGTAATTTCTATATAAAACTTTTAAAAAATGCTGGCTATAGGTGGACACAGCTGGACACAGTGCTATTTCTATATAAAACTTCTAGAAATGAGGGGACACAGGCGGACACAAGTGGACACAACATAATTTCTATATAAAACTTATAAAAAATGCTGGCTACAGGTGGACACAGCTGGACACAGTGCTATTTCTATATAAAACTTCTAGAAATGAGGGGACACAGGCGGACACAAGTGGACACAACGCAATTTCTATATAAAACTTATAAAATATGCTGGCTACAGGTGGACACAGCTGGACACAGTCCTATTTCTATATAAAACTTCTAGAAATGAGGGGACACAGGCGGACACAAGTGGACACAACGTAATTTCTATATAAAACTTATAAAATATGCTGGCTACAGGTGGACACAGCTGGACACAACATTATTTCTATATAAAACTTCTAGAAATGAGGGGATACAGGCGGACACAAGTGGACACAACGCAATTTCTATATAAAACTTATAAAATTTGCTGGCTACAGGTGGACACAGCTGGACACAGTGCTATTTCTATATAAAAATTTTAGAAATGAGGGGATACAGGCGGACACAAGTGGACACAACGCAATTTCTATATAAAACTTATAAAATGCTGGCTATAGGTGGACACAGCTGGACACAGTGCTATTTCTATATAAAACTTGTAGAAATGAGGGGACACAGGCGGACACAAGTGGACACAACGCAATTTCTATATAAAACTTATAAAATATGCTGGCTACAGGTGGACACAGCTGGACACAGTCCTATTTCTATATAAAACTTCTAAAAATGAGGGGACAGAGGCGGACACAAGTGGACACAACGCAATTTCTATATAAAACTTATAAAATTTGCTGGCTACAGGTGGACACAGCTGGACACAGTGCTATTTCTATATAAAACTTCTAGAAATGAGGGGATACAGGCGGACACAAGTGGACACAACGTAACTTCTATATAAAACTGATGAAAACTGCTGACTACAGACGGACACAGCTGGACACAACGTTATTTCTATATAAAACTTCTGAAAATGAGGGGACACAGGCGGACACAAGTGGACACAACGCAATTTCTATATAAAACTTATAAAATATGCTGGCTACATGTGGACACAGCTGGACACAGTCCTATTTCTATATAAAACTTCTAGAAATGAGGGGACACAGGCGGACACAAGTGGACACAACGCAATTTCTATATAAAACTTATAAAATATGCTGGCTACAGGTGGACACAGCTGGACACAGTCCTATTTCTATATAAAACTTCTAAAAATGAGGGGACAGAGGCGGACACAAGTGGACACAACGCAATTTCTATATAAAACTTATAAAATTTGCTGGCTACAGGTGGACACAGCTGGACACAGTGCTATTTCTATATAAAACTTCTAGAAATGAGGGGATACAGGCGGACACAAGTGGACACAACGTAATTTCTATATAAAACTTATGAAAACTGCTGGCTACAGGTGGACACAGCTGGACACAGTGCTATTTCTATATAAAACTTCTGAAAATGAGGGGACACAGGCGGACACAAGTGGACACAACGCAATTTCTATATAAAACTTATAAAATATGCTGGCTACAGGTGGACACAGCTGGACACAGTCCTATTTCTATATAAAACTTCTAAAAAATGAGGGGACAGAGGCGGACACAAGTGGACACAACGCAATTTCTATATAAAACTTATAAAATTTGCTGGCTACAGGTGGACACAGCTGGACACAGTGCTATTTCTATATAAAACTTCTAGAAATGAGGGGATACAGGCGGACACAAGTGGACACAACGTAACTTCTATATAAAACTTATGAAAACTGCTGGCTACAGACGGACACAGCTGGACACAACGTTATTTATATATAAAACTTCTGAAAATGAGGGGACACAGGCGGACACAAGTGGACACAACGCAATTTCTATATAAAACTTATAAAATATGCTGGCTACAGGTGGACACAGCTGGACACAGTCCTATTTCTATATAAAACTTCTAGAAATGAGGGGACACAGGCGGACACAAGTGGACACAACATAATTTCTATATAAAACTTATAAAAAATGCTGGCTACAGGTGGACACAGCTGGACACTGCTATTTCTATATAAAACTTCTAGAAATGAGGGGACACAGGCGGACACAAGTGGACACAACGCAATTTCTATATAAAACTTATAAAATATGCTGGCTACAGGTGGACACAGCTGGACACAGTCCTATTTCTATATAAAACTTCTAGAAATGAGGGGACACAGGCGGACACAAGTGGACACAACGTAATTTCTATATAAAACTTATAAAATATGCTGGCTACAGGTGGACACAGCTGGACACAACATTATTTCTATATAAAACTTCTAGAAATGAGGGGATACAGGCGGACACAAGTGGACACAACGCAATTTCTATATAAAACTTATAAAATTTGCTGGCTACAGGTGGACACAGCTGGACACAGTGCTATTTCTATATAAAACTTCTGAAAATGAGGGGACACAGGCGGACACAAGTGGACACAACGCAATTTCTATATAAAACTTATAAAATTTGCTGGCTACAGGTGGACACAGCTGGACACAGTGCTATTTGTATATAAAACTTCTAGAAATGAGGGGACACAGGCGGACACAAGTGGACACAACGTAATTTCTATATAAAACTTTTAAAAAATGCTGGCTATAGGTGGACACAGCTGGACACAGTGCTATTTCTATATAAAACTTCTAGAAATGAGGGGACACAGGCGGACACAAGTGGACACAACATAATTTCTATATAAAACTTATAAAAAATGCTGGCTACAGGTGGACACAGCTGGACACAGTGCTATTTCTATATAAAACTTCTAGAAATGAGGGGACACAGGCGGACACAAGTGGACACAACGCAATTTCTATATAAAACTTATAAAATATGCTGGCTACAGGTGGACACAGCTGGACACAGTCCTATTTTTATATAAAACTTCTAGAAATGAGGGGACACAGGCGGACACAAGTGGACACAACGTAATTTCTATATAAAACTTATAAAATATGCTGGCTACAGGTGGACACAGCTGGACACAACATTATTTCTATATAAAACTTCTAGAAATGAGGGGATACAGGCGGACACAAGTGGACACAACGCAATTTCTATATAAAACTTATAAAATTTGCTGGCTACAGGTGGACACAGCTGGACACAGTGCTATTTCTATATAAAAATTTTAGAAATGAGGGGATACAGGCGGACACAAGTGGACACAACGCAATTTCTATATAAAACTTATAAAATGCTGGCTATAGGTGGACACAGCTGGACACAGTGCTATTTCTATATAAAACTTGTAGAAATGAGGGGACACAGGCGGACACAAGTGGACACAACGCAATTTCTATATAAAACTTATAAAATATGCTGGCTACAGGTGGACACAGCTGGACACAGTCCTATTTCTATATAAAACTTCTAAAAATGAGGGGACAGAGGCGGACACAAGTGGACACAACGCAATTTCTATATAAAACTTATAAAATTTGCTGGCTACAGGTGGACACAGCTGGACACAGTGCTATTTCTATATAAAACTTCTAGAAATGAGGGGATACAGGCGGACACAAGTGGACACAACGTAACTTCTATATAAAACTGATGAAAACTGCTGACTACAGACGGACACAGCTGGACACAACGTTATTTCTATATAAAACTTCTGAAAATGAGGGGACACAGGCGGACACAAGTGGACACAACGCAATTTCTATATAAAACTTATAAAATATGCTGGCTACATGTGGACACAGCTGGACACAGTCCTATTTCTATATAAAACTTCTAGAAATGAGGGGACACAGGCGGACACAAGTGGACACAACGCAATTTCTATATAAAACTTATAAAATATGCTGGCTACAGGTGGACACAGCTGGACACAGTCCTATTTCTATATAAAACTTCTAAAAATGAGGGGACAGAGGCGGACACAAGTGGACACAACGCAATTTCTATATAAAACTTATAAAATTTGCTGGCTACAGGTGGATACAGCTGGACACAGTGCTATTTCTATATAAAACTTCTAGAAATGAGGGGATACAGGCGGACACAAGTGGACACAACGTAATTTCTATATAAAACTTATGAAAACTGCTGGCTACAGACGGACACAGCTGGACACAACGCTATTTCTATATAAAACTTCTGAAAATGAGGGGACACAGGCGGACACAAGTGGACACAACGCAATTTCTATATAAAACTTATAAAATATGCTGGCTACAGGTGGACACAGCTGGACACAGTCCTATTTCTATATAAAACTTCTAGAAATGAGGGGACACAGGCGGACACAAGTGGACACAACATAATTTCTATATAATACTTATAAAAAATGCTGGCTACAGGTGGACACAGCTGGACACAGTGCTATTTCTATATAAAACTTCTAGAAATGAGGGGACACAGGCGGACACAAGTGGACACAACGCAATTTCTATATAAAACTTATAAAATATGCTGGCTACAGGTGGACACAGCTGGACACAGTCCTATTTCTATATAAAACTTCTAGAAATGAGGGGACACAGGCGGACACAAGTGGACACAACGTAATTTCTATATAAAACTTATAAAATATGCTGGCTACAGGTGGACACAGCTGGACACAACATTATTTCTATATAAAACTTCTAGAAATGAGGGGATACAGGCGGACACAAGTGGACACAACGCAATTTCTATATAAAACTTATAAAATTTGCTGGCTACAGGTGGACACAGCTGGACACAGTGCTATTTCTATATAAAACTTCTGAAAATGAGGGGACACAGGCGGACACAAGTGGACACAACGCAATTTCTATATAAAACTTATAAAATTTGCTGGCTACAGGTGGACACAGCTGGACACAGTGCTATTTCTATATAAAACTTCTAGAAATGAGGGGACACAGGCGGACACAAGTGGACACAACGTAATTTCTATATAAAACTTTAAAAAAATGCTGGCTATAGGTGGACACAGCTGGACACAGTGCTATTTCTATATAAAACTTCTAGAAATGAGGGGACACAGGCGGACACAAGTGGACACAACGCAATTTCTATATAAAACTTATAAAATATGCTGGCTACAGGTCGACACAGCTGGACACAGTCCTATTTCTATATAAAACTTCTAAAAATGAGGGGACACAGGCGGACACAAGTGGACACAACGCAATTTCTATATAAAACTTATAAAATTTGCTGGCTACAGGTGGACACAGCTGGACACAGTGCTATTTCTATATAAAACTTCTAGAAATGAGGGGATACAGGCGGACACAAGTGGACACAACGTAACTTCTATATAAAACTTATGAAAACTGCTGGCTACAGACGGACACAGCTGGACACAACTTTATTTCTATATAAAACTTCTGAAAATGAGGGGACACAGGCGGACACAAGTGGACACAACTCAATTTCTATATAAAACTTATAAAATATGCTGGCTACAGGTGGACACAGCTGGACACAGTCCTATTTCTATATAAAACTTCTAGAAATGAGGGGACACAGGCGGACACAAGTGGACACAACATAATTTCTATATAAAACTTATAAAAAATGCTGGCTACAGGTGGACACAGCTGGACACAGTGCTATTTCTATATAAAACTTCTAGAAATGAGGGGACACAGGCGGACACAAGTGGACACAACGCAATTTCTATATAAAACTTATAAAATATGCTGGCTACAGGTGGACACAGCTGGACACAGTCCTATTTTTATATAAAACTTCTAGAAATGAGGGGACACAGGCGGACACAAGTGGACACAACGTAATTTCTATATAAAACTTATAAAATATGCTGGCTACAGGTGGACACAGCTGGACACAACATTATTTCTATATAAAACTTCTAGAAATGAGGGGATACAGGCGGACACAAGTGGACACAACGCAATTTCTATATAAAACTTATAAAATTTGCTGGCTACAGGTGGACACAGCTGGACACAGTGCTATTTCTATATAAAAATTTAAGAAATGAGGGGATACAGGCGGACACAAGTGGACACAACGCAATTTCTATATAAAACTTATAAAATTTGCTGGCTACAGGTGGACACAGCTGGACACAGTGCTATTTCTATATAAAACTTCTAAAAATGAGGGGACACAGGCGGACACAAGTGGACACAACGTAATTTCTATATAAAACTTATAAAAAATGTTGGCTACAGGTGGACACAGCTGGACACAGTGCTATTTCTATATAAAACTTCTAAACATGAGGGGACACAGGCGGACACAAGTGGACACAACGTAATTTCTGTATAAAACTTATAAAATATGCTGGCTACAGGTGGACACAGCTAGACACAGTGCTATTTGACTGTTGATATTAGTTAGTGGCTTCTTGTGGCACATTTCACTATTTGTAGACCTTTCACTTCCTCTTTTGTTAGGAAAGGCATGACAATTAAATACAACTTGGTCTCATTAATAAATAAAAAGAAACAATAAGCTTTCCCTGTCACTTTTCAGATGGTTTTTGGTAAAAATGAAAGTGGCCGCATCCGTGTTCATCCTCAACCTATATATGGGTCGTTTTCAAAAAATGTCGAATTTTCAGTACACCCATGCTAACTTTTTTATTTCTAATGGAAATTTCAGTTGTAATGGTTTAAATGAAAGCTTGTCGGATTTGTGATTCAGAACATTAATAATAAACACACCTTACATCTATTTTGATAAGATTAAACTGCATTTAAGACCCATTTTGGGGGTATTTGTCTGCGTACAGTGTCAGAAAAACACATTTCAAATGATTTTTTTGCGATTTTCTGATCGCCTTGATATCTACAAAAGGGACTTTTTAAGAACGTTAAATATTATTCTAACGAAAATTCGTAGCTTCTATATCACTGTATGTAACCTATTATCTACAAACTAAATTGAATCTGCGTACAGGAGGTTCATGTCTTTCCTGTTACCGCTACTTATATCAGCCGTGAAATTAATCTCCCTATGAATATTGAATCAGTCAGTGTTGATTTCAAAAGTGCAAAGTAATCTTTACATTTAAAACGCCTCGTTTCTTGAACGACAGTGTAGAGAAAAGAAATTTCAAGACATTTAGTGAAAAAAATATAGCGTACTTTTTTTTATGTCTATGCTGTTACCACCAATTTTGATTAAATACACCAACAGTATATTTGTAAAAAGTGCAATAACGTGTTGGAAACCAAATTCACAATAGAAAAACATAATCACTTCTCCAAAGGGAGTAGTTATTTCACAACAGCAATCAAAAACGAAGAAATTTGTCTATCCTGTTATGTCTATCCTGTTACTATGGTTGCTATGGTTACAGTAACAGCATAGACAATTGTAGACAAAAACGTCGTTAATTTTTTTATCTTAACATATAGGTGCAAAACGAATGAAATATTTCGTTGTTTGAAGTCATCTTCAGGTTATAACGTCTTAATCTTCCCAATTAAGCATTCGCAGGTGCAATACTGATATCGGTAACAGGATAGACAAAAAGGTAACAGGATAGACTTTTATATAGTAATATATCAGAAACGTACGTTCCTGTTACCAATGAAATATAGAGAAAAGTAAACTAACTTATGAGGGATTTACTTGATGTTGGGTTTATTTGAAAGGGTGAAAAAATGCCGAACAATATAAATTGCTATCTTAGACTTGCATTACTGGTGCTAATTTTTACAACCTTTGAAAACCAATTTTTAGAGGCATTTTTCAGTACAACCTGGAAAATTGGCAAATTATCTATTATATTACAGAATGAATATATATAGAAGTTTATTCTCTTGAAAACCATCTAATTGTCTACGTAAAACAAGCTTAACATTTTATCTGAACCTTTTCTTAATAACCCAAAATTTCTTTTGAAAATGGTAACAGGATAGACAAAATAATGTACCACCGATCAAAAAATGTTATAACATATTCTTGTATGACATCATTAAGATTGCATCTTTTAATATGTTGTTCTTAAAGTACTGTTTGTTATGATTTGCTTATGTAGAGGGTTGTTTGAATAAGTAACTTTTAATAATTTTTTCAATTTCAAAATTCGACATTTTTTGAAAATGACCCATATATGTTATGTATTATCATCAAATACAACTTATATTTCAATATTAAGCAGGGTTGGCAAAGTATTACCCAGGCTGGAAATCCCGGGTTTTCCCGGGCTGGGCAATACTCCCAGAAATGGTTAATACTGGGTAATACTTGGCAATAAGACTTTTTAAGCTTATTTCAACACAAAAAAGTAAAGTCTTGCTCACCTTGCTGTAGTTTCATAATAACAATTAGACGCTTTAAAAGAATATTGTGATACATGGAAATTAAAAGTCAATGTCCCTAAAAGCAAAATAGTAATTTTTTCTAAAGGTAGACCACTACAAAATGTTAGTTTTAAATATGCTGATATTGAGTTAGATATTGTAGAAGAATTTACATATCTTGGTGTATTATTTTCTAGAACAGGAAGTTTCACAAAAGCAAAAAAGGCACAGGCTGACAAAGCAACAAGGGCTATGTACGATATTCTTAAAAAGGGGAGATTACATAATTTGAATATTAAATGTCAACTAGAATTATTTGACAAAGTAGTTAAGCCTATATTATTATACGGGTGTGAAGTCTGGGGAATGGGCAACACCTCTGTTATAGAACGTGTTCATCTAAAATTTTGTAAATTACTGCTTAATCTTAAAAAATCAACGCCTGATTATATGATATATGGGGAACTTGGCCGATTCCCACTGGATATTTTTATCAAATTACGTACTATTAATTATTGGGAAAAGCTTGTAACTGGGGAAAATAAGAAACTTCCTGTTATTCTATACAATCTTGTTACTGGTAGTTATAATGGAAATATAGCTTGGTGTAAGAATGTAAAATCTGTGCTTGATAATTGTGGGCTATCAAATATATGGAACACTAAATATTTTATAAGTAAAAACTGGTTGTATGATACTGTTAAATTAAGATTAACTGACCAGTTCAGACAGACATGGTATGCTACTGTACAGAATTCTCCAAAAGCTCTAAATTATAAATTATTCAAAAAAAGTATAACTTTCGAAACCTACTTTGATATTTTAGATGACAAAAACATTGCTTCTTTTTGTAGATTTAGAACGTTGAACACAAAAATTCCTATCGAAATTGGTAGATGGCAAAACATTCAGAGAGAAAATCGTATTTGTACTTTGTGCAATTCCGGTGACATTGGCGACGAGTTCCATTATATTTTAGAATGCTCGGCAATAGACGATAGTAGACAACTGCTACTAAAGCATCATTTTATAAACAGACCAAATATTTTAAAATTTCAAGGTCTAATGAATAGTAGCAACCCGTCTGAACTAAACAATCTGTGCAAGTTTATAAGAATTATTATTAAATGCCTAGAATCTCCTGGGTAATCACTTTATGTCTCTTTTTTACATTTGTATTTAAAATTTATACTATGTTAATTTATTTGTATATGTCTCTGTACCATTGTACTTTGGTTTATGAGAATAAAGATATATATATATATATAATATTATAGCTAAATATATACATTTTATACAGATAACCATTGAGAGTCATGTTTCTAGAAGATTGAAAATTCAATTTCATTCTTTTGTCCACTACTTCTATGTAGGCAGAATACAAAATTTGAATATTTTAGGATTATTAATACCTTGTTAATTTCCGAGTATTGTTTCAACTATCCAAACTATAAAAAAAAAAAGGCATTTTATTTTATAGCAGTGTTTATTTATAGGTTAGACAATACTTGGTCATGTTTTATGAAGATTTAAGCCCAAGGCGAAGCCGAGGGCTTAAATCTTCATAAAACATGACCAAGTATTGTCTGACCAATTTAGAACATATTCACACTTTCGAGTGACCTTACATAATTAGCTTTCCCATTGTAATATTCAAACCTTAATAAGAGTTCACTTTTTATGATTAACCAAATGTAAAACATAGGTAATCATCATTTCAATGGATGGAATGAAATAGCACTGACATAGTTTGTGATGATAAATGGATAAATTGTTTTTCTTCTGCTTCAGGTAAAATTTAATACTTATATATCTTGAGATTTTTTTATTTTAAAAAGCAACACAATGTTATATAAATCCCCTTTTTGATTTTTTTTATAAATATAAAACTCTGTATAAGCATTTAAATCCAGACCATTCAGTGTTAAATGCTTACTTTTTTATTGATAACTTTATATGTATTAATGTGTCTCCGAAAAAGAATCCTTTGCTTTCTATATCAGCAGTCTTGAATTGTTTTCTTGAAAGAAAAAAAAAATCCCTCAAATGCCCGGTATATAATAAATAAATATTATTTTACCTACATCCTTACCCCCATATTGTTTTTGTTTATTCTATATATGTGTACCATAAGAAAATTTATAAAAATTTGTAAAATTCAAAATGTTTTGTTTTAATCTTTGCTCTTTCATCTTTAATCAGTAGGCTCTTTTCCCAAGGAAAATGCCTCAGGGGATTGTACACTTCATTAGTGCAGTTATTAAGAGTTCACTTTCATAATTAACTGACAATGAAAAGTCATTCATGTATAGCATTTCATAGTGCATGGAAAACCATGTACTATGAAAATTAGAGGGAAAAAAACTGACTTTTCATTGGACGAGAAGGGGTGAGTATGTTCTAATTGAATTATAAATTTAAATGTCTATGCAATCATATTGCTAAATAAACACCCTACAGGGTCAAGTCATTAGCCCTTATAGAAATGAAAAGGCTGAATATTGTTATATAAACATATCAATGTCCTAATCTGAATAATTACTTATTAATTAGTGATATGCATTTAAAAAATGAATTCTTTGAATTTAGTAAGTAAGTAAGTAAGTAAATGTTTATTATAGTGACATGTGTAATCACATTTCAGTAAAGTACACATATATTACATACACAATATTATACACCCGACCCATTGGGTCTATAAGTCACTTTCAAATCATAAAACGTATAATTCTTTTATCACTGATTTCAAACAAATTAATGAAAAATAAGATTAAGCTAAATTTCAAAATAATTAATTAATACTGAAAAATTCAAACTTATATAAAAAAAAAATGAAGTTATTAGAAGATCGATTTAGTAAATGTCAAGTTGAATGCAAAATTAATAAAAAATGAAAAATTATAATGAATTTATTTTAACAGTTTGATCAATTTAGACGAGAGGGTGATTTAATAGACTTTCAGAAGAGAATTATTGATAAAGACAGATCAGGCCTTTTCCATTAATATTTGTGTAATGAGTGCCTACATGTTTACTTGTCTCATAGTTGCAAGAATAGTACTTTTTCAAATGTATATACACTTGTATTATCACTCTCAAACAAGTAAACTAATTTATAAATCAAAATGTGTTTATAAATATCTTAAATGTATTTCAATTGAGTTTGATCACTGAATCCTCTTTAAAATTCAGGCCAGTATTTTATATTACCCAGTATTGCCCAGTATTACCCATTAAAACCCGGGTTTTCCCAGTATTTCCCACTGGGCTGGGCAATACTCATAAAAACCGGGGTTTTGCCAACCCTGATATTAAGGATGAACACGAATGCGGCCACTTTCGTTTTACACGAAAACCGTCTAAAATTTAACTAAAATGCTAGAATTGTGAAGATTTCAGTAATTTAGCATGACTTAATGGTGCTAGTACCGGATATATGTGCATTGTATTGTCAAAAAAAGCCCATATTTATGTAGCAGAAGCATTCTACTATCCAATAAATAATTAAAAAGTTACATTTTAACAATTTTGTAAAACTGCTATATTTTGGGGCCAAAAAGGGGTCTTACTGAACCTACTCCTTTAATCTAAATTCATTCAAGGCCTAGCTGTTAAACTAAGTCCGAATGCATCAAGCTTCTTAAAGTAAAAAAAATGTCTCGAAAACGACTGATTTTTATATAAGTCGTCGTCCTACGATTCGATAAAAAACAAAATTTGATGAGGAAATCTCTCTGTAATTTTAATAGGGGAATAGATCTTTCTTCGTAAAGATAAGAGCTAAGTACTATTTCAGAATTTCAATATTTCAAGAAATGTATTTATAACTGGACAAAAATGTATAGTTTAATGGATTTCTTTAAAAATAAATAACTAAATAAAATTTACAGGGTCCGAAGAAATACCACTAAGGATCTCCATAGTGCACTTAGAACAAAAATGTGCACCAAGGACCTGATGGAATGTTACAAGTCAACTGTCACAAAGGACATTGCATATAGAAGTAGGCTTTGAAAAATTACATAATTTCAAATTTTATAATCATATCTTTTGAAATTAGAAAGTTATTTATTGTTTTATCGACACGCGCCTCAATCAATCAAATGCTTGTCACCTGTGTAATTGATTATTACTGTGAAAGAAATTCCCGTTCGCTCAACCTTAACCCGGTTATAATCGAAACCTAATATTTCGCTTGTATACTGATTAAACATGTTTGAAGTATTTCAAAATGTTCTGTGTTTGTTGTTACTACCGTGTTTATTTTGTATTTCTGTGTTATATTCTTTACTTCTATGTAATAGCGTATTTTCTACTCTTATTTCTTGATTTTTTTTTTATCCTTTGAATTTCGTTTGCTTGTTTGTTCTACTTAATTTTTTGCTGGTCTCTGGTAAAGTATGGAATCAGGGTCGTGTTTGGAATGAAGTTTCATGTGTTCCATCTGCACATGACTGTAGCATATTATTTCCACGTATATCACCAGACCACTTCAGCAACAAATTCGTGTTTATTAACCATTGCAATTTATTATATTTATAACATTACTTTTTTTTATTACACAAAATACACAGAAGAATAACTATAAATGCATATGATAGGTTAGAAATACAACTACAATATAACGGATTTTTCTATCTTGAACAAGAAGTTATCTTTACTATTAACTTCTATACCACATTGTGAATATATTGGTTTCTTTTAATCACTATTTAAAGTAGGCAGTGGCTATATTCGTCCGGCTAGCCGGACAAATAGTCAAAAATGTCTATTCATCCGGCAAGCCGGACAAATAGCATTTTTTACGGTTTTTCGCTATTTTTCCGGCCCAAAATATAATGATGTAGATATAACTGTTTTGAAGGTTTTAAATAAAGCACAAGTTGTTTTCAATTGTATTGTCTAACATCTTTTTATAAAAAAGAAGTCATTCTGAAAAAAAAGAAATAAGTTTCAGACTTTTTTTAATTCTAATATTCTATGTGCGCATATATTTTCTGAGGAATAGGGCTTTAGTGGTTTAATGTGCATGATCTTTTGTATTCCAATATTTGTATTGATTCTAGTCATAGTTTTGTGTATCAATATGCAATGGCTTTATTTAATATAGATCATACAATCAAATTTATGATAATATTTTGACTCTGTACAAAATATTTTTTAACGGTTATCATTCTTATTTGACTGTCTTGAAAAAGATGGCCATCCATCCATCCATTTTTTGGGTACTTGGGGGGGGGGGGGGGATTCTCTCTTTTGTTGTTCTGCCTATGAATTAATATTTCCTGTAATATAAATAGTTTATTGTTTCTGTGGAGTTTGGTTAAAGTAAGGTCCTCATATGATTATGCACAATTCTTCACTTATTTACTAAATTGTTCGGCGATTTTTAATTCATAGGAAATTAGAAAAATGGTAGGCACGTGTAACCTGTCCCCAAAAGTAGCATTGTGTTTTAGATAAGATTTGTTTTAGAAAAAAATGTATATTAGATACAACAGAAAAAAGGGGGGATCCCCCAACCCTGGTGTCTTATTCCCAGTCTAGGCATATCAGAATGGTCATAGATCTCCGTTGTAGTATAACTTGAAAATACAATGCATCCAAGCAAGTTTGATATAGTATTTTTCCCGAATGCGTTTTGCCTCCATAAGGTAAATGGGGTAAATCATCAATTTCACTTTAATTCAATTAAGGCTTATTCCTCACAGTTAACATGTATACGCTATTGTTCTGGAATCACTCCTATAGACATTTGTTTAAAGCAATCACATTCTCTCTAGTTTTCTCTAGAACATCTTTAAATATAAATTACGATCTCCAATTCTCAAAATGTCCATTGCATACGCGCGTGTGTTATCCGACACCGCGTGTTATCCGACACCTCATCCGGGACACTTTCCGCGTCACATGATACTTTATTGATATTGAACATTTGCGCATCCGCAAACAGATGGCCGGACGAATAGAGATTTTAAACTATTCGTCCGGCTAGCCGGATGAATAGACACTCCGTTTAATATGGCATGGTATTGGTTGCAAAAATTCGATATTTCTCATTTAAATGCAATATTTTATATTTAAATGCAATATTTTTTCATTTGAATGTTATATTTTTTCATTCAAATGGTATAATTTTTCATTCAAATGGTATAATTTTCATTCAAATGCAATATTTTTTATTCCATTTTATAAAATGTCATTTGAATGCAATATTTTCTATTCAATTGGTATAATAGTTTTTTTTTATTTATATGCAATAATGATCAATAATTGCATCGGGAAAATTTTTGACGCCTTTAGGTCAAATTTGCAACAGCGTTTGTGATTGGATTTTCTCCCCTTTCTTTCTAAACTTGAGTGACCAAGAATTAAAAAAAAACGCGTCAGAATATCGCCCCTCTAACTAAATTTGGTGTTCGTGCGAGTTCGTGCACTGGCAATTAATGCCAATAACGGCCAGGTAGAGCAAAAAATGCGAGTGACCAGTACACAACATGTTCATGGAAAGAAACAGATGCCTGCGTGCATTGCAAAAAAATCTCCAATAAATACCTTTTCTGAAGAAACTCCCCTACAGTCTACTAATTGAAATAAAAAAAATATACATAGCTGCCCCCCCCCCCCCCCCCTTTCCCCCTTCTAAGTCCAGATACATGTTATCATGACGTTCTTTTGTGCTACATGTATATTATTTTTTACTTTTCTTGATCCTCAGAGACGTTGCAGGAGGGCAAACATGAAAAAAGAATAAAAAGCCTTCCAGGAAGTTATAATTATTTGAACTAAGCCACCTCTTTTTTTGCTACATGAAGAAAAAAAACCACCTAATTACAACAGCAAAACCAGAGACCCCGTGACAAGTAGAGACATAAGCTAAATATACTCCGGAACTAGTTCTTTAATACAGACACTTCAGGATAAATTGGAACCAGTTACTAACTCATGTTACAATAGTTCTATGACATAGGACTTCACTGTATGAGGCATGAACTTCATATTTAATTCTATCTATAATATGTGCTCTCATGTATTATGCCGTACATCATTTTACATTTAGGTTTCGTTGCTGAGTTTTTTTTACTGTTCTCGTCTCCGAATCCCTTAAATAGACTTTTTTCAAGCCCCACAGTAGTTCAATAATTACTATATGTCATTGTTTAAATAAGTATACAGAGCATATATCAAAAAATATTTTATCTTCAGGACTTTTAAATGATTTACTTTTCAATACTGCATTGGGAGAGGAGGGGGTATACAAGTTTATTTTGTGATACAGTATATAATATAATTAGGTATCCAACAAATTATATGATTGTACGTTTAGCTATCATCTAGACCCGTACAAAATGTATATAATAAGACACATATAACAGGAGCGGATAGAAAACCTCAGAGTGTCATAGTGGGGGGGGGGGGGGGGGGAGTTCAAATTTAGATATTTGTATAGAGATGTATATATGCGAGTATTGGCAGTACTGGTTATGGTGTGTGTGTGTGAGGGGAGGGTTTCAGATCGAAGATCTTTCTATAATTCTATAATTCTATATCTTTTAGTTTTAACCGTTTCACTCTATTCTTTATCCTTTGATCTCTACTATATTTGTCCTAAACATACGTGCTATATTTTCCACTGGACACAAGGCAACCAAAAATCAATTAACTTATTCTGTATATTTCATCATTTCTTCATTATGTTTTCTATAGGTTTGGTCCCGCCCCTTATCTATTTTTTATTTATATATTTGATAATGCCATTTTTTGGGGAAATATATAGGGGCAAGGCGTTTTTGAAAACATATTCAGGTAAGCGGAAGAAGGGATCCCGTAGACCGCCCTACGTCACGATTCATGAATTATGCATATTCTATTTGTAGGCTATTTTTAAACGATTCGGATAATACTAATGCTAAAAATAGAATTTCTTAACTTGTAAAACTATCTTTAAAAAAACGATGCAAAATCATTAACTTTCATGGAAAGTGGTAAAGGGCTATTTTCGTGGAACGTGATCGCTTTTTTTTATTTCACGTTCAACGTGTTTTTACTTTTTTATTACACGTTCAGTCGTGCAAAACAGCTAGGTGTTCAAAATGTTGTGCTTATGTAATTTTGTACGTGCTTCGTGATTCAAATAGATATAGGAAGATGTGGTGTGAGTGCCAATGAGACAACTCTCCATACAAATAACAATTTAAAAAGTAAACCATTATAGGTTAAAGTACGGCCTTCAACACGGAGCCTTAGCTCACACCGAACAACAAGCTATAAAGGGCCCCAAAATTACTAGTGTAAAACCATTCAAACGGGAAAACCAACGGTCTAATCTATATAAACAAAACGAGAAACGAGAAACACGTATATATTACATAAACAAACGACAACTACTGTACATCAGATTCCTGACTTAGGACAGGTGCAAACATTTGCAGCGGGATTAAACGTTTTAATGGATCCAAACCTTCTCCCTTTTTCTGAAACAATAGCATAACATCACAACAAAGAAAAACATACGATAAAATATCAATTGGCAGACTTAACTCAATCAAAAAACGTATGATTAAACAATGAACGAATAAATTTGATCTGCGATATCTGAATACAAATGCACAGTTAATTAAATATTAGAGACAAACATTCATGACCAAAAAGCTAACAAACAAATTCAAAAACAGGACATGACTGAGAAATATTTAACCAATCAATGTTCACTTTAGAAAAAAACCGGTTTTTTTATAATCTTGAAGTTTATACAAATGTTGTAAGAATAAGTGAAGATATTACAAATAATCAAAGCTGGTGTAAAGACAAGATCCGTATAAATATTTTGCGTGCTCAGTATTTTTCAAAAAAAAAATCAAACACCAGACAGGGATCGTCAAATGGTCAAGAACGAAATTGATTTATGTTTAAACATATTTATTTATAGTGGATTGGGAAACACGTTTTGCAACTTATATTAATCCCTTTCCACGTTGCGGGTGCGAGTTCTGCCTTGTAGCGGCACAAGCTTACTCTTTTTCGAAATCTACAAGGATGTCTTTAACGTGCAAGATTATGGCTCTCTCTTAACACGGGTCAGCCATTTCTCGTCCCCTTCCGACGGACTATCATCGTTTCCTCAAGACCATACCGATACTCGCAAATGGTGTCGAGGGAGAGCCGAAAATTGCATGAGTTCCTGAAATTTTCATCTCAAACGGGAATCGAACCAGGAACCTTAGTGTTAGTAGTCCGATGCACTAACCAAAACACCACGGCTCTCTACAAATTGATTTAATTTTGTTTCCGTGATAAGAAATGACAAGGCGGTCTTTAATCCAAGGTTTGCAACTTTACGCATCACTGCCTGACCCCAGTGGAAGGCACATCCCTTGGCCTTGATGTCGGCGTTGGGAAACACGGACTTTACTGCTGACCAGGCTCCTACAAGATAATCGAATATTATTATTTGTTTTCAATTATATGTAATAGATACATTATATACATATTATCAAATAAAAATCATTCGCATACAGTTCAAAAATCTAATTTAAAAATGGCATTAACACATCTATTTAGTCGCAAAGCAATTACTACTAAATCTGACTACAAAATGTATAAGTAAGTAATCATAAAATGGATTATCATGTTAGGGAGCTACCATTTGATTGTTATGGGAGGGCTAGGATGAAATTTGAAAAAAAATAGGCAGGACAGGAGTTTTGAGTTAAAAAAAAAAGGCAGGATGAGACACTTGCAAAAAAAAAAGTCAGGACGACAATTTAGGTAAAAAAAAAGTCAGGATAAACTAAAAAAAAAAAGGCAGGACCGAACAGAGTGAAAAATAAAAAGGCAGGACAGAGATTACAGCTAGGATGAAAAATTTTGTCCTGCATTTTTTTTAGCTGTAATCTCTGTCCTGCCTTTTTTTTTTTTTTTTTTTCCCAACGCCGACATCAAGGCCAAGGGATGTGCCTTCCACTGGGGTCAGGCAGTGATGCGTAAAGTTGCAAACCTTGGATTAAAGACAGCGTATTCTGCAGACAAAGCCGTCAACGTGTTCATCAAGAAGGTGTTAGCCCTACCATACCTGCCAGCAGGACACATTCTCCCAGCTTACAGACAGCTAACAGTACCACCAACATCACCTCTTCTTCACCAACTCATGGCCTACATCAACAGAGCATGGTTACAGTGCTCCGTTTGGAGTGTGGCCCAATGGTCAGTGTACCAACTGTCCATCCGGACCAATAGTGTAATTTTTGATTTTATAAAAATGGATAATTACCACGTGAATCACTGTTTACGTTTACTCGGAAGAAATTGTTCCGAGTATTCCTTATTTTGATTGGTCAATTTGTTACCTGGATACAGGACGCTCATATATATTTCTTTGTTTCGGGATTCGCGGTACATTTGAAATTTTTCATTGAAATTATTTACCCTCCCACCCGCCGCATGCAACTGTGTTATTTATGAATTTTAATGTATTTTATGTACTTATTTATAAGATGTGCTTGTGTATACTGTGGCTAGCTCATGTGTTTATTCGAGCTGTTTGGATGAATATATTTATCATTTCTAATGGCTAGACGCTATATTTGCTCTTGAACATTAACTTTACATGTTATATGTGACTGTCAGTGGTATAGTCGAGTGTTTGTCCTGTGCTGTGAAATATATCTGTTTGTCTTGTGTATATATTGTGCCGTAATAAAATTGAGTAACTTTGATTTCTTTTGTGAGAAGCCTGGTAATTATGATGTAGAAGGTATTTTATTATATATATATTAGTTACAAAATAGTAGAGTTGGTATTTTTGCCAATGAGACAAATATGCAATTGAAGTAAATGAAGAACATGGAAGTAAGCAATTATTGAAATGACAGTCTAATAAATTCTTCAATAAAAAAAAATATACGAAACTGTTATTAAATATTGTCATCTGCTATAGCGATTCTTCTCTGTTATATATACTCAACATTTCCTTTTATTTTTCAACAGGTTGGCATCGCAGGTTTAACGGTAAAGCAAACGGGAAAAGCTCCACTTCTACAAGATTGTACCAGCACTAATCAAAGAAGCCAAGACCGTCTCCAGACAAGTTCGCCTCGTAGACGAGCAGAGTCTTGCCCGTTGGCAGCGCACAAAGTACCAACGTTCACAGAGACGCCTCTTTTCGCTATGGGAGCAGCTACAAGACGGTACCATTACCACCTCCTTCTTCCTTCGTGCCGTCGGCCACATGTATGACATCCCTGTGCCAGATCCAGAACCAGAAGAAGACACAGACAGCTGTGACTGATTACATTAACATTTGTTTGAACTGTATGACGTGTATTGTATTATGCGACTACAATCTATATGTTTTTAAAACATTTATTTATTATTCTTGATGAGCAAATATTATACATGTATATGTGTAGAATGATATAGTGCATTTGTTTTTTGATGAGCAAATATTACATATGTACGGCGTATGATAGTTGCTGTATATCATGTTATTGTAGTGCTGCAAGTGTGACCCCTTTAAGTAAGTGACAGTGTAAAACTGTTAGTGTAAATGATTTAAAAGTTATATATATTTATGTGAGTGTCAGAGATAGTAAGTATGTATGATGTTATTGTTATATTTTAGTAGTGCTGATATTATATTTTAGAGTGTGAAAACGTGCATTCAGTGTCATTGTTTTGTTATTTTCTTGCAATAAAGAATAATGGATACTCATATAACTTGTGTTTTTTCTACACACAACTATTCAAAATACTGTCAAATTTATGAAAAATATATCGATATAGGAAGATGTGGTGTGATTGCCAATGAGAAAACTTTCCATCCAAATAACAGTTTATAAAAGTAAACCATTATAGGTTATTATTATATACACCAAACAAAATATCAATCTATAAAGACCTTGTTGATATTATGAAAAAACAAACAAGTAAATAGAAGCCTGTGATGTTACCTGAAAAAAAAAATATAATTTATAATTATTATATACACCAACCTAAACCAGAAGATCAATTAATCAGGATTTGATTTAATTAAGTGATTACAAGTGGCATTACCTTAGTTCACAATCATCAGACAATTGTTGAATAAACAAACCAATTATAGACTAATGATTTGATTAATCAAGTCATTATGATGAGTTAAATTTACTCCAATACTTCACTTACCTGTTGTCATCCATCATCGGACACTTTTTGCAAATTCCATTTATACTGTGTCACAAATTCCTCCAAGATCAATATAGTTATTTCTTATTTTATTATGGGGCCGGATCGACTTGGGGCCGGATCGACGTGGGCCGGATCGACTTGGGCCGGATCGACTTTGGGCCGGATTGACTTGGGGCCGGATCGGTTTGGGGCCGGAACGACCGGATACCGTCAGGCTTCCAGTACATGATCCCGTAGATACCTCTTTCCCAGACTCGTAATTTTTTTTCTTTCTATTACTGTTTTGACAATGTCCATGACTTCTGGATATTTAAATTATGCTCTAAAGTCGGTAGACCAATTTTTATCTAGTCGGTGAGTACTTAAAGACATTTATGGATGGGGCCTTTGTTATTTTATCTGGTAGTTTGTTCCTTGACCAGGTTTTAGCAATTCAAACAGAGATTGAGTGTTTAAGGACATTAGAAATGGAATTTTTCTTGTATGGAGATCAAACTGAACTAGCTTAGTCTAAATGAGTTCTGACCATGGTTTTATATACAATGGTATGAATGTCTCAGTACCCAAATTATTTCTGAGAATTGCAAATATGGAATTGACCCTATTCACTTTTTCCCTTATGTGATTTTCCAAACTGAGTTTTGAGTCGATATGGATCGTCTCCTATATTTTTTCCTTTTTAACCTTTACTATTTGATGATTTAGTAGGCTAATAATTTTTGAGTGTTCAGTGCTGTATGATTTCTTATATATATTCATGTATTAACACTTTAGTGTGAAATTTGAGTAGCCATTTGTCACTCGATGCTTCTCTTGTGTAGGTCATCTTGTAGAATTTCTCTGTCATTCTGATATTGTATTACTCTGAAGATCTTGGTGTTATCAGCAAATAGATAGGTAGGCATCATAATCCACAGAATCTGCATGTATTGTTTCTGTTTATTAAAGTATATGAATTGTGTTACATTTTATCGGGGCTTATTTGAGATAGCTTATTCAGAAACATTATACATTTTTCTCATTGTTGAAGCGGTTAATTACATCTACATCGTTTAGTGTTCGATGATATCTGATGGATTATACCACATCTTCTTATTCTATATTAATCTCGAAAGTTGTCTTTGTCTCGACATGATAATTTTTTTATTGTACCGATATCAACATTAAAAGGAAACTGAATACATCTACAGGTTACACTGCCAGCACTGTCTTTAAAAGTTTTAGATAATAATTCTCGGAGACCAAAAGAGAAAGTTTGTTGATAAAAACACAGCCGGAAATGCCAATTGAGAAAGATGACAAACTAAGAAGTGATTGGATCCGGACTGTATTGACTTTAGCATATTTTCCTGATATTTACCCGACCTAGTGGTATATTTTAAAACTTGAAAAGTTGTAAAATCCCAGTCCCCACCCCCTCACTATCACTCGGGCAAAATAATCACGAATATAATGCCTACCCATGTTAAAACTACAATAAAGTATAGCTTGCATCAATTATTTCTTAATTTTCTGAGGTAATCTTTCTAACTTTATTTAGAGTGAATATAAAGACTTATTGTTTCAATAGACAATTTTTGAGAAATTCTCCAAAAGAGTTATTTTAACAAAGGAAAGCTCTACATGTTTGTCAATAAATCAATATTTAGAATTATAATAACTCAATGTACGCGCAACATGCATCACACATATCTTATATTCTCTTAATTCATTCTCTCAATTCTCGCTATACACTATAAAACAATCAAAGTATTAACATGAATCATTAAACACGTACACATTTATTTGGAATCTTCCGAATCACCACATAAACTCTTCACCATAGCGCCCAATTTACTTTAGAATCTTCTACTAGCGCCAAATATACGATTCAAAATCATTCAATATACTTCTTAAAGCATTAGTATAATAGAGAACAAACTATATAATGTCCTACTTAATTTTATAAAACTTTCAAACAAATAATCCCAATCGAATGATATAACTATCTATGGACATGCATCAAATTAAATAAGCTTGACAACACTATAATGAGGAATTTAATTTCATCGTTACGCAAATATTTTAAGATTCAAAATATTGATTAAGTCCACAAGACAGGTGCTTGTATTTATAAATGATCACTTCATGTCATTGGAATTGTAATTGATGATCATATCTTATACAAATTTGATGTAAAATGATATGATAGTAACTTTAAAGAGGCAAAAACAAACATAATGCATAACTGACACATGTAATTTTATTTGTTGTTCCCATCGAATGCCTTTGTATTTAAGATACTCCACACATCTTTACTGTGGTTGTTGTTTATCTCAAATACATGTTTTGACTAGAAAAAAAAACAATCCCTTATACATGTTATATCTGCGTCAAGTTTCTACTAGGAACTATTTTGTTTCAGATATGTACTACTTTCCAGTATGTTCCTTTTTAACCGGGCCTGATTAGGCGGTATAACATCTTACACGGTTTATCCAAATTATTTTTGTTAAGCATTCCCCTTTACAGGCATTCATATTTTCCCACAAAACGTTGAATCGTATTTGTGCTGTATACATATACATACTATTTATTTTAGTTAATGTCTTTTAATATTTAACGCACCCAAGACATCATAAACCCTAATTTTATTCAACCTAACTAATTTGTTTTGAATTGTATTCTGTAATATTGTAAATATAAAGATATCCGCTTTTTCAGTTAAGTTAATTTTTCAAAATTGCTCATCGGATCAGTGGAGTGATCCGAATACGAAAAGAACAGAACACAACACAATTTACTTATATATTTACAAGAGTGATCGTTTATATAGATATACAGTGTTAATTTCCATTGTTTAACGCAAGCGTACATTTTAGAAAAATAAATTGAATGAAAACTACTGTTCCTTATTTGTGCATTGTGATTAAAAATTCGTATGTATCATTACTTTTATTTGTTTACAACTCTGTCTTGTATTGTTCTGGTCGTACTATTGCAAATATTAAATTTCATGACTGTATCATGTGTTTCCATCAGTTTACCATAGAACTATTACATGGTTAGGTTTGAAATTAATGGTAAACCCTAATTTTTAGTGCTTACCGTTTTAATTTATTGACATAACTGCACGACTCGATTCTCAATTGATAGTGGTAAGATAATCGTTGCAAAGAATCCTGTTAAACTTTTGTGAAAGACGGTTTTAATTTTGCAGTGTTGCGAGAGTTTATGTTCTATTTTGAAGGCAATTGTAGTGACCTGCAATACAAGTACCGTTCCATTGAGTTTTGTTATATGTCTTTTGTTTCTGTCTCTGACATAGGTTTTCTGTATTTGGCAGGTGTAGTGCATCATGACATAAGACATTGTTACGTGTACCATGATGAACTTTTGTGCATGACTGCTGTGTATATTTTTGACATGGAACAACTGACTAGAATATGAGTTTTTGACTCTTGACCTATGCACGTTTGGTGTGTCATCGGGATAGAGTGTGTATATTACCTTGATATAATTTTCAATTGACCTTGCTTCTGAATATGTGGCATATGTAGATGTATTGTCATAAGATGTTGAGTCTAGTGGCAACAGAAACTTCATGTGAGCTTGACCTTTGGCCTCAATGTACAACTTGTATATTGTGTTTGAATTAAATGAGGAATTGTCTGATTGGCACTCATACCACATCTTATTATATCTATTTAAGATATAAAGATATTATGTGTTAGTTTTGTTTAGCACGACTATCCTTTCCTCAAAATCTGTTTTGTGTTTTTTTGATAAGGAACTCTTGACCAGACTATGACTTTTTGACTCTTGACCTCTCCATATTGGGTGTGTCTCTTGGTATGATTACCTTGACGACAAGTCAGGAGTCTCTGTTTTTTGTTGATCTTGTATGTTTTTAATTGTAAGATCAGTTTTATGTTTTGGAGTTTGAACTAGTACAAACTTTGTTATGGGGCGATCTGAAGCCCGCCTCCGGTCGAGGTATTTTTACGCTTTGTTGAAGACCCATTGGGGGCCTTCGACTGCTTTTTGCTCTTTTGTCATGTTACTGTCTCTTTTACACATTCCACATTTTCATTCTCAATTTTTAAGAATGTTAGGTTCAAATGAAAACTAAATCCTTTAATTTCCGTGAAAAATTTGAGTGGGTCTTATTGGGGTCTAAGTGTGACGCGGGACTGCTGACTTTTTGTAAGCGGTACACGTGAAAGTCAAATTATTCCCTGAAAACGGGAATTGAAGTCTAGCGGGACACAGGAATTTACAAAAAAATGAGAATTGCTTACGTACATTGAGTAAGCGGGATACGGGAATCTGACAAAACAGTAAGCGGGATCTGGGATCAGAACCCCCAACAAGACCACCATTAGAGAGAACATTTACTGCTTTAGTACAGTTGTGATAGGTAATGTAAAATGTTTAAATCATTTTACCTTAGATTTTATTTCATTTCATGGACATGCAGATATGGATAGTCTGTTTTTACATCTTAAAAATTCACACAGAAGGTATACGCATATCAATAAACTGAACTCAATGCAAAGAACCTTTAAAGTACACTTAGTCAGAGAGCTCAATCTAGTAAAACACTTTGGTATGCTGGTCACATGTAACTTGAAATATCGTTGTCTGTTACCAAACTGCACCGAGATCCTGAAAAAATATACAAGTTAATTCTATAAGTAGAATTCAATGGAAGTAAATAAGCTGTTTATTTAAATAAATGTAAAATATGTCAATGGGCCACAGATGCCCTGCTTGTGAAAAAAAAACATCAGTAAACTTCCACATACAGATGCAGGATTCACGTTATTTTGACCGTTTTGTTACCATAATCATTATGTATATGTTTCATAATATTTGGTTACGGCAAACTGATGTTGAAGAACGGTAACGACATATATAACATTTTCCTATCTTAAGGCTCCGTGTTGACGCTTGTATCATTTCTACTCATATCACATCTTCTTACATATAATGACCCATGAACAGTAAAAGTGACGCCACCCAATATCGAACTTCATATATCTGTGTTGTAGGGTAATAAGCATTGCGTGTAAGGTTTATAACGTTTGATTGAGTAAAACTTATTTAAGAGAACGGAAACGAAAAATTCAGCATTTTCTATGTTTTTATAGGGACATGAATTCTCAAACTGGTAAAAGTGACGCTACACAGTTTCCAATTTTATTTTGTGTTGTTTGGTAATACGCATTGTCCCAGGTTAGGGGGATGGTGGGGATCCCGCCTTATTCGGTATGTATTTGCCTGTCGCATGTCAGGAACCTGTAATTCAGTGTTTGTCGTTTGTTTATGTGTTACATATTTGTTTTTCGTTCATTTTTTGTTCATAAATTTGTCCGTTTCTATTCTCGTTTGAACTGTTTTACATTGTCATTTCGGTGCCTTGTATAGGTGACTATGAGGTATGACCTTTGGTCATTGTTGAAGACCGTATTGTGACCTATAGTTGTTAATTCCTGTGTCATATGATCTCTTGTGGAGAGTTCTCATTGGCACTCAAGCCATATTAGGTATCCCGTTAACAAATTTAACCCCGCTTTGTTCTGTATGTATGTGCCTGTCCCATGTCAGAAGCCTGTAATTCAGTGATTGTTGTTTGTTTATGTGTTACATATTTATTTTTTGTACATAAATTAGGCTGTTAGTTCTCTGGTTTGAATTGTTTTACATTGTCATTTCGTAGCCTTTTATGGCTGACTATTGTGTATGGACTTTGCTCATTATTGAAGGCCGTATGGTGACCTATAGTTGTTAATTTCTGAGTCATTTGGTCTCTTGTGGAGAGTTCTCATTGACACTCATGCCACATTTTCTTTTTTATATTGTGTATAAGTTGTGTAGTATTTCCCAATATTGGTTGAGGCAAACTAAAGTTAGGAGAACGGGATTCATTTTTTAGGATGTTCGGGAAGGACGGACAAGGGTAACACCTTATGCATCTCCGCTATGGCACCAACACAGAAGTTCTGACTATTGTGCTGGTAATACTCATACCACTAGCACTGTCATTAACACACACGGCGACACACCCACAATTTTATTATAAAAATATTTAATCTTGATTTTAATTTCTATTTTTGTGGGCCGAATGATTATATGCATCCCCTTCACAAGGAGTCTCATATTTGACACATTTATTGTACACATACATTTTTGAAATATTTTATAGCTTTTTTTCAACTAATTTTAAAGCTTACAAACTTTAATTGATCATCTCTTTCTTTTTATATGTCTTTTAACATTATGTTTTGAACAAAACGATTTGTTACATATACTTCACATGTATTTCTATCAAAGTCTGGCATTATTACAAAGCCAATTAAATAAAATTCAGTCGAACTTGAAAACAAATATGCAATCATTCAAATATATATGCAAGTCGTTAGCTGGTCAAGTGGCTAGATGCACATATGGGTCATTTTCAAAACATGTCGAATTTTGAAATTGAAAAATTTATTAAAAGTTACTTATTCAAACAACCCTCTATATAAGCAAATCAAAACAAACAGTACTTTAAGAACAACATATTAAAATATCTTGAAACATTTTTTGATCGGTGGTACAATATTTTGTCTATCCTGTTACCATTTTCAAAAGAAATTTTGGGTTACTAAGAAAAGGTTTAGATAAAATGTTAAGCTTATTTTACGTTACCAATTAGATGGTTTTCAAGAGAATAAACTTCTATATATATTCATTCTGTAAAATAATAGATTATTTGCCAATTTTCTAGGTTGTACTGAAAAATGGCTCTAAAAATTGGTCCAAAGGTTGTAAAAATTACCACCAGTAATGCAAGTCTAAGATAGCAATTTATATTGTTCGGCCTTTTTTCACCCTTTCAAATAAATCCAACATCAAGTAAATCCCTCATAAGTTAATTTACTTTTCTCTTTATTTCGTTGGTAACAGGAACGTACGTTTCTGATATATCACTATATGAAAGTCTTTCCTGTTACCTTTTTGTCTATCCTGTTACCGATATCAGTATTGCACCTGCAAATGCTTATTTGGGAAGATTAAGACGTTATAACCTTAAGATGAGTTCAAACAATGAAATATTTCATTCGTTTTCCACCTACATGTTAAGATAAAAAATTTAACGACGTTTTTGTCTATAAATGTCTATCCTGTTACTGTAACCATAGCAACCATAGTAACATGTTAGACATAACAGGATAGACAAATTTCTTCGTTTTTGATTGCTGTTGTGAAATAACTACTCCCTTTGGTGGAGTGATTATGGTTTTCTATTGTGAATTTGGTTTCCCACACGTTATTGCACTTTTTACAACCATACTGTTAGTGTAATTAATCAAAATGGTTGGTAACAGCATAGACATGAAAAAAAGTACGCTCTATTTTTTTCACTTAATGTCTTGAAATTTCTTTTCTCTACAGTGTCGTTCAAGAAACGAGGCGTTTTGAATGTAAAGATTACTTTGCATTTTTGAAATCAACACTGACTGATTCAATATTCATAGGGAGAAAAAATTAACGGCTGATTTAAGTAGCGGTAACAGGACAAACACGAACCTCCTGTACGCTGATTGAATTTAGTTTGTAGATAATCTGTTACATACAATGATAAAGAAGCTACGATTTTTCGTTAGAATTATAATTAACGTTCCTAAAAAGTCCCTTTTGCAGATATCAAGGCGATCAGAAAATCGGAAAAAAATCATTTGAAATGTGTTTTTCTGACAATATACGCACACAAATACCCCCAAAATCGGACTTAAATGCAGTTTAATCTTATCAAAAAAGATGTAAGGTGTGTTTATTATTAATGTCTTGAATCACAAATCCGACAAGCTTTCATTTAAACCATTACAACTGAAATTTCCATTAGAAATACAAATTTTAGCATGGGTGTACTGAAAATTCGACATTTTTTGAAAATGACCCATATCGTCGGCCCATTGAACGACATGTCGTTTTAAAACTTCTAAAAGTATTAACGGAAATATAAGGGTTGAGTAAAGAAAAATAAATGAAAACAGAACGACTGAATTAAATAAAAGGATGTTCGATATACTGTATATTTCGGTTTATTTTTAAAATCTATACGATGCTTTAATTATTTTTATCAAGTTTCCTAATGAAAATAATTAAAAGAGAAGATAAATACCTTACAGCTTCCTTTACCGCCGATGCTGAAATGTTTAATGTTATAAAACAATTTTAGCGTCTTTGACCTACTTTATCTTTTTATTCGTTTACTTGCGGTTATCTTCTCCAAGTTCAACGGGAACATTAGAATGATCTAGAATAGAACCCAGATGGAACCAAGAAGTTGGGTTGCTATAACCAAACAACCCGGATGTTGAACCAGTTACTATGGTTTCGAACCAAAGAACCAAGGTTCAGAACCAAAAAAACAAGGTTTAGAACCAGAGTGCCGGGATAAAACCTAATTAAGTCTTTCCACTTTTCTGTGGAAAGACTTATTGTTTTTCTTCTTCTGATTATTATTTTTTTTCCCGCCAAATTTTGTTCTTGCGATAAATGTTTGTTTCGCAATATGTCGCTTAGATATTTTACATATGGTATCCTATAGTTTATGCGCTTTTAAATTTCACCCTGCTAAGCTTAACCATTTTCTTCGTAAGAGTTATCTCCCTATTCACTGTTTAACATCTGTGTGCATCTCCTTCGTAACAAAAAAAGATAGCGACAAAATTTCCTTTACAAATTGTTCGTTACATCCTCAGTAATTTTTGGCGCATTTGGATCGAAGCGATTCGATGAAATTTTATAGGAGTTATCTACCTTTAAAAAATAAATTTGTCGGTATGTTTATTTAACTCCTAAACCGTTAACCGTATAACCCTGGAATGTTTTAATTTGACTCCCCTAGGTCCTAACTTAGAAAATGAGGTCAAGGTCAAAGGTCAAGGTCAAGTTCTCAATTGTGAATTTTGCTTTTTTTTGCATTTTCTCTGACACTTTGAAAGATACATATCAAAGAACAAGTGCAAAATGTCTGCTTAATTGTACTAAAGATATGCTACATTTAGTCTTATACAATCAAATAGCATCTTATAGGAGTTAGTGCCCCTGAAATGTCTTAATATGAGGTTATTTGATTATAACTGCAACTGAGTTCATTATTAAGGCACTTGACCTTGTACAAAAGGTGAGGTGACAAATGACCTTGAAAAATGGCTACCGGAAGTGACCTTTAGAAAACCGGAAGTAGCTTTTTTTGCAATTTTGTCACATAAAAGTACTCAGAATCCATATATTTATTCATATAGATAGATGAATAGATTACTGAAGACTAAAAATGACTTCCAACAAACCGGAAGTGGCCAATTATCTCCCATTCTACATACAAAAGTACATAGAAACTATATATTTTTGGAATCAGTGTGAAAGAAGCTATCATATGAGACCGGATGTGACATTCTTTTGACCGGAAGTAGCATATTATCTCCCTTATATCACTCAAAGAGATAATTAAACCATCATTTATCGCATCAGTATGAAGAAACTACCTTCTTATCCACATTCCTTTGGTGTGGAAAGACTTTCAATTGTTCTCTGAACAATTGGTTTTTTATTGCATTTAGAATTCTCTTGACTTTTTATACCTTCAACGTATTTTTCAAATCATTTATTTATTTAGTATATTTATATATAATTATATATAATATATTTTTAAAGGCAAAACATTTTCATATTATTAATTTTTGTTCTAAACAAAAATATTTTTATGAGTATTCATTTAAGATATTAATTGATAACAAGCGATAATAAATGGTATTTTGCATTGCTAATGTCCGCGTATAAGGATCGGTTTCAAGCCAAACACGAAAGTTACGAAAGTAGAAATCTCGTAGGCAACAATACATCGGAATGCCTTCGCGGTCATCGCGAAAAATCAGTTGAAAAGGCTTAATTCATCAGATGGATACAAGTTAGAAATACGTATTTATATAACAAAAACACAAAGGGGACATGACTAAGTACTTGTTCATCACAACTGACGACTAGTTCATAGCCAACATAGCCTGCTGCATTAATGAAAAAGATAATAAAACTCTACTAACTGGAAGTGTAATAATTATATTAAAGCTTTACTTTTTCTCCTTGACAGTATTTATGTTCATTTCTGCAATACAGTTTACCGACATATTGTAGACCTTCAGATATTATAAGTGCGCTCCCTTTAACAACCAATGTAAAATTGAGAATGGAAATGGGGAATGTGCAAAAGGGACAACAACCCGACCATAGAGCAGACAACAGCAGAAAGTCACCAACAGGTCTTCAATGCAACGAGAATTTCTCGCACCCGGAGGCGTCCTTCAGCTAACCCCAAAACAATTATATACTGGTTTAGTGATAAAGAACCCCATACTAAACTGCAAATTGTACACAAGAACCTAAAAGTTAAAATAATACAAGACTAACAAAGACCAGAGGCTCCTGACTTGGGACAGGCGCAAAAATGCGGCGGGGTTAAACATGTTTGTGAGATCTCAACCCTCCCCCTATACCTCTAGCCAATGCTGAAAAGTAAACGCATAACAATACGCACATTGAAATTCAGTTCAAGAGAAGTCCGAGTCTGATGTCAGAAGATGTAACCAAAGAAAATAAACAAAATGACAATAATACATAAATAACATCAGACTACTAGCAGTTAACTGACATGCCAGCTCCGGACTTCAACTAAACTGGTTGAAAAATTATGTCTTCCTTCATCATATGCATATCAGGAACAATTCTCCCCCTGAGGGGTTTAGTATCATACCATCATAATAAATATGAGAAGAACACAACCCGTGTCATGCCAACAACTGGTTTATTAATAATAAATGTGTTTAGTTCCGATGCAAAGACTCTATAAGTGAATCAATATTAACGCCAAAATATGCAATCTTTAATGACCTGACAACAGTATCGTAACTATATCCCTTCTTAATAAGTCTATTTAAAGGTTTTGTTAGCTTCTGAGGTGAATACTGACTTTTTTGTTCTTTATAAAGAATATTTCCATAAAATATTGGATGTGAAATACCTGAACGTATAAGAAGTCTGCATGTTGAGCTATATTTACGAATGATGTCCTTATACCGATGATAAAGTTTAGTAAATGTTTTGACTATTTTGTGATATCGAAAACCCTGGTGTAATAATTTTTCAGTAATACAAAAATTTCTCTCGTTAAAATCTAAAACATTGTTACATACACGAGCGAATCGTACAAGTTGAGATATATAAACACCGTAAGATGGGGACAAGGGTACGTCACCATCTACAAATGGATAATTAACGATAGGAAATGAGAAATCATCTCTTTTATCATAAATTTTTTTGTTAAGCTTTCCGTTAATGATATATATATATATATATATATCAAGATCGAGGAAAGGGCAGTGGTCATTGTTAGTATTAGCTGTATTTAAAGTAAGTTCAACAGGATAAATTTCTTTAGTATACATACTGAAGTCGTCATTATTGAGAGCTATAATATCATCCAAATATCTAAAAGTATTATTAAATTTGTGTATCAGATGTGGTTTCGATCGGTCTTTGCTGATTTTTGTCATAAATTGTAACTCATAGCAATAAAAAAACAGGTCCGCAATATGTGGTGCACAGTTAGTCCCCATTGGAATTCCGATAACCTGACGATATACGGAATCTCCAAAGCGAACAAAAATGTTATCTAGTAAAAATTCAAGAGCAGATATAGTATCAAAGCATGTCCAATTGACATAGTTTTTTTGTTTATTGCTACTAAAAAATGACCTAAAAGAGTTTGAACATATATATTCACATTCTGACTTTTTAAATGCCCATTTCATAAGTTGTGTGAATTTTTTTCTTAATGAGAATGTGAGGCAATGTGGTATATAGGGTAGAAAAATCAAAACTTTGAACAGATTCAAAATCACCAATATAAGCATGCAATTTATCAAGTACTTCCAACGAGTTTTTGACACCCCAAAAGTAATTAATTCCACTATTTTCGAAGGCCTTATTTGAACAATTTATTATCAGGTTTTTGATTGTACCAAGTGTACTGGTAAGAAGAATAGATAATTTAGTAGTGGAACAATGGAAGACGAAATAAATCTATATTTGTAAGTTGTTTTGTGTAGTTTCGGAAGCCAATACATAGTTGGGACTTTCATTGTTTTTGGTTCTGCTTGTAAAGCAGTAGGTAAAAGTTTATGTTTGTTATAGATGTCGTTTTCTGAAAATGGAGTCAGTTGGAATGTTGGTGAATTGGTGATTTCTTTTGTAGAACCTCAATGTAAAATTTACGTCAAACAATAATAATATTATTAGCAGCTTTATCGGCCGGGACAAAAACAAATTCCTTGGCTAGTTCTTTTAGTTTATGTTTGATACGAGAAATAGGTTTATTGTGGTTATTGTTAAGAGTAAAATGTTCTTTAAAATGTTGAATACGTATATCAACAATGTTTATTACTGAATTAAAAAAAGAGTCCAAAGATTTTTTGTAAGCTTTTTGCCGTTTTATCCATTTCAAACAGTAAGTGCGGAGTGAGTCGTGGATGATATCACGACAATCACTCCATTTAATAGTTGAAGAAGGGGGGGGGGGGGGGGCGATATTTAGGTCCTTTACTGAGGAATGATTTCAACTCTCGGTCTTGAACGATGTTAAGATCTCCTGTTATAACATGGGAAATGGGTCCATAAATGTATTTGGAATTACTGCAATTACAAGAAGTAGGTGTATTTTCATTGATATTAACATCTTTACATAATTGGCTATAATTAAACACAAATTTCCGGGTAGATTTCTTGTAAATATAACAAATAAGAGGGAGTTCAGTATTATCAAAATATCCAGGATTTTGTTCTTTAACAGAATGGTCGTTAAAAATACCAGCAATATTAACAAAATCAAAACCTTTATTGACATACTTTATTTTAATCAAATGTTTTTTTATGATCTTCAGGACGATCAATTTTAGGAAACAGTTTAGAATAACAATATGCCATTATAATTTGAACGATTTCATACTTAGGACTGCTATATGAAATTGTGTTGCGTTCCTTTACTGTTATAAATCAAACTCAGTACAGATCCGTCTTATTTCTTAGGCTTGTTAAAAGATCAATTAAGATTTAAACATCACTCTCCAGTTTAATTACGCCCCACCTACGATAGAAGAGAGGCATTATGTTTTCTGATCTTTGCGTCCGTTTGTTCGTTCGTCTTTGCATCCGTCCGCCGTTCGTTCGTCCGTCAGTCCCGCTTCAGGTTAAAGTTTTTGTTCGAGGTAGTTTATGATGAAGTTGAAGTCAAATCAACTTGAAACTCAGTACAAATGTTCCCTATGAGACGATCTTTCTAATTTTAATGCAAAATTACAGTTTTGAACCCAACTGCACTGATCATAGAAGATGATAGTGCGAGTGTGGCATTCATATACCTTCCTCAACTATTACTCTATCAATTCAGATTGGAAGGAATTTGAAAAAAATGTCTCACTTCCGGTAAAATAAAAAATGGCGCACATCATACTTAAATCAGTCCAATATTGAAAGCTTGTATGTGAAAATTTTAAAGGTGTTATTATTATGCTACTATCATCATATTTGTTACAAACTTTTGGTATGCACTACTTATATATTGTATAGATTAGATGTCTTCAAAAACCCTACTTCAGTAAAATCCAACATGGCAGACATTGTACTAGAATACCGTATTTGTTTAGGGAGGGTATAATTGGAATGTGTTTTAACTTTTACAAAATATAAAAAAAGTATGGTTTTGTGCAGGTCATATAACTTTTGGCTTTAAGTTATCCTCAAAACTACTTATTCTCTATTAGTTTTAATCTGTTTTAATACAAAGATAACACTTCCGATTAAAAACAAAATGGCGTAAATTTCAATGATGAGTCAATCTCAATGTAGAGTTTTGGATAGATTGATTAAATCAAAACAAAGTCACTAAAGTACTAAAACATTTTTAAAATTACTAATACTTGGCCATAAATACATGTTTATTTGCAATCACCACCACAATATCACATGTACAACGCAGTGCAAGGAAGACCCCAATTTGCGCATTTACTACGGCGGCGGCATGCTTTTTTACTTCCACAATGTACAAGCTCCTGACAAGATGATGAGGCCTCAGAAAGAGTTTATAAAAAGGTTCACATGGATCTTTTTTGTCCCTTCGCTATCCATTAGCGCCTGGACTGGGTAGCATAAGAGCCCATTGCCAGATCGGCCACTTCAACACCCGCCTTACTATATTGCACGTTTTACATGCCGGAAAAGTCTAGACTAAATTGAAAGAATAGCCTCAATTAGCCTTCCCTTTTGAGCAAATGGTTATGTTCATGCTTCGTTGGCCCCATCTGATAAGTTTGTGCGATATTACAGTAAAACCACTGTGATTTAGTCTGATCAATCATCACTCTAAACGTTAAAGTCACACTCAAATGTCATCAATGTCTCCCAAGCAGTCTTTTTCTTTTCAGGCAAACATAGAACAGTATCACAACGATTACCGATAAAGGCATTGATCACAGGAAGTGTGTGTGATCACTCATTGCTTAGTGCATTTGAAAGGTCATGGATATATATTTGTCCAAAGCTTTTTTCATTCCCCAAAACAAGCCATAGTTTTTCTACACCTGTCACGGAATAGCGAAACAGTAATGACAGCAACACCAGTAACGACTGTTCGAATCATGACTAGTTCAAGTCCGTATTTCACTGCATTAGACACATGCACCATGCTTCTAGTGTCGACCTCTTCATGTGAACATAGTGCTGAACTTAAAACATCATCATGTGGTGCATCACATAGAACATCATAGGCATTTGTTGCTCAAACTACCATATGCATCCAAGACATCATCTACTCTTGTTACAGTTTTAAGGTGTTTCTTAAGGTAAGAACATAATACAAAATCCGCATACTCGAAAGAAAACACATTGAAACTGTTACAACAGTGAATGTAGTCTGGGGTGCATACACAGACAATAGCTGAAGACTGCTACAAGAAGCAAATGCTATGGAAAAGGGAATACACAGACGAGTCCAGGTTTAAAATAAATTCCTCAAAAGTTTTTCTGAAAGATGACGAAAATAAGAAAGAACGTGTAAGTTTTCATTCACAGCAGCTTGCTCAACAAAAGTTTGAGGAAAAGGTAGCCAGAAATGCTCAGGATGTTCTGTGTTATTCATTACATGATGATATTGCAAGTTTAGCACCATGTTCATATGAAGAGGCTGACACAAGATTCGTGGTGAATGTGTCTGATGCAGTGAAACACGGACTTAAACGAGTCATGATTCGAACAGTCGATACTGATGTTCCTGTTATTGCTAGTTCATAATTCCGTGGCATATGGTCTAACGAACTTTGGCTTGCGTTTGGGGATGTAAAAAGTTTTATATAGATATCTATTCATGGCCTTTCAAATGCGTTGGCATTGAGCAATCACACGTTTCCTGGAAAAGGAAAAATAGACTGTGTTTGAAGATGTGACTTTCGTCTTTAGCATCATAGCGGGTGTGAATTGATAACAATCATGGAATAATTGGATGCTACGATAACTAGTCCAAACGCTTATAAATGGCGAAAGGTCAAAGATGATCAATCGGAACCCTTTTGGACAACTCTATTCGAGGCCTCTTTATCTTGTCAGGAGCTTGTAAATTATGGATGTAAGAAAGGATGCCACGGTCTTTGTAAATGTGGGAAATCAGGTCTCTCGTGCACTGCTTTGAATATTTCTGCACAAGTCAGGAAAATGTATAGTTTTGACATGAAATAACTGCCACTTTGTTAGAACTAAAGACAAAGTAGCCATTAATTCTTGAAGGTGCATACGTTAAAATATGAAATAATCGGGCAATGCAGTAGTGTTTTATGCCTTAAAGATCCTGTATTGTATTGTAAATGCATATTTGTTCTAAATAACATCCATCCTTTTAACTCAGTTGCAGAACTGTCCAAAAATAGAATGGGTGTTTAACGTGTCGAAATGATCCTCCGCCATTTTTATGTGTAAAAACAAACACTCGACGACCAGACCCCTACCCCTTTTTATGTGAAAATACCCCTACCCTATATTTAACAAAAATATAATTTAATGCATTTACCGTGTCCAAATCCTTATATCGTCCACACTGTTCGTTTCAACACTTGTCCAATTATACCGCGATTTTGCGCGCATCTTCTTTGAAATGCACTCGACGGCCAGTTGTTAGTTAGACATCTTGTGTTTTTAAGATTTAATTTACTATAACGCACACTTCTCTATAGATACAGACAAACGGGTAGAGTTTGTGTTTGTGCACATAAACAGATTGAATTTTCGGCTTGTACATAGAAAAGCAGTACATTATTAGTTGTGGGTTGTATTATGGTATGTCATTTGCTTCGGTGGAATCGGTTGTTAACGACTGATTTAATCAAATCGATATTCATTGTTTTTTGTTTTTTGCTAAAAATATTTATCTTTGTTATTAATCATTGAAATTAAAAAAAAACAATTGCTTCTCCGAAATTCGGAATTACACTTATCGTTACTTAGAAATAACAGGACTAATTTGATGTTGACTATATACATTCTACGTGTAGCAGCATTTCAATAGAACATATTTATAGGAGTTCTTTTTACAATCATATTTCAGAAGCACATTTTATAATAGGGCAAAATTGCACATACGAAAAATTCCAATTTATGGTACCAAGGTTTGATATAACCCCATTAGCTTAACTAAAAGAAATCTGACCTTGATTTATCAATTACAAGACACTGCATATATATATATATATATATATATATAGATATATATATATATATATATATATATCTAGATATCTTGTCAGGAGCTTGTAAATTATGGATGTAAGAAAGGATGCCACGGTCTTTGTAAATGTGGGAAATCAGGTCTCTCGTGCACTGCTTTGAATATTTCTGCACAAGTCAGGAAAATGTATAGTTTTGACATGAAATAACTGCCACTTTGTTAGAACTAAAGACAAAGAAGCCATTAATTCTCTCGTGCACTGCTTTGAATATTTCTGCACAAGTCAGGAAAATGTATAGTTTTGACATGAAATAATTATATATTATTGATGTGATTAAGATGTCTTACAAGATGTCTTACAAGAAGAATCTTTTTTAGTTATTTCATCTTGTAGTTTATCAACGTCACCGGTTAGTATATGTATAGTTTTGACATGAAATAATTATATATTATTGATGTGATTAAGATGGCTTACAAGATGTCTTACAAGAAGAATCTTTTTTAGTTATTTCATCTTGTAGTTTATCAACGTCACCGGTTGTCATGTTAAATTCTTTTTCGTGAAATGCTTTATAAATCGCGAGAGTCTTGTCTTTTTCTTTTTTTGTTGATTGCAAGTTGTGAACACGACCAACAGCTTCGCAATAAGTCATTGTGAACTTCTGATGCAGTGTTTTGACAAATTCTTCATCCTGGTAGCTTTCATCGTTTTTCAAACATGTGGGGCAATTCAATTTTGGAACTGGGATGTATTCATCGAAACAGCACCAATCTTCCTCTTGAATGGGCTTTTGTAATGTGCGTTTCATTTTCTGAACTAGTTGCTGTGCTTGCTGAAGTTGTTTGTCGTCTCTCTGTCCATTGTGAATAACGCAATAGTCTAAATCCAAGGATGCAATTAACAAAACGATGTCTTCTGTGTTTCTTAGCCATTCTATAAATTTATCTTTATACATTTCTTCTTCATTTCTTAGTTCGTCAACATGAGTAAAAATTAAAAATGTTTTACTCTTAAGGTGTTCTCCAATTGCCTTTTCTTGAAATATACTTTTAAGCATTTCAGTGAATCCAGGCTCAAATCTACCAATTCGAATTGTTAGTCCAAATACGACCTTTTTCTTTTCATAACTTCTCAAGGAATTGTAAATGTTTCCCAAACCGGACACGTTTTCAAATCCTGGTGTGTCTATTACAGTTATAGGAAAAACACCAGACATATAATGGATCAACTGGTCGTTTCCAAATATTGGTTTACCAACAAGTGTATTGCCAGTTTCACTTTTCCCACTTCCAGGATATCCAATTAGCACGAACACTGCAGTCCTGTTTTCACTGTTGCTGTAGAAATGAAAAAAAATCTATGATTGCCATTATATTGCATTGCTTTATTCAGGAATGAAACATGTAAATAAACATACATTTTAAACTATTCTCATATAGAACTAAAAACATCAGTACTCGAAACTTCATTATTATTCTCTTAATACAAGTAATATGATTATTATGTATTCAATTGACATTTCAATTTTATTTTTAATAAAAATAATTCATGTTTAACTGTCTTTTAATTGTCACATATTATTATAATTGTTAAAGACATTTGCTCGATACCCATGCTGTAGTTTTTCAGTCATCTATTCTATCATCATCTCAATAGACAAGCATATTGGTTCTGAAATGATTAGCAAAATACTTTTCTAGAATTTTGGCACTTGTATCAGCGGTTGTTTTCATTCCTGTACACAAAAGATCGTTAAATCTTATTCTGTTCTCTGTTTACAGTCTATCAATCAATTGGAAAGTTTAGATACATATTATTATTATTATTATTATTATTATTATTATTATTATTATTATTATTATTATTATTATTATTATTTTTTTTTTTATCATTATTTTTATTATTATATTCTAAAAATGTCTTACAAGACAATAGCCTCCAAGACAAAGTGGCCAATTAAAAAAACCACAAATATAAGCTTTTTTAAATCAGAGATTAAAAATGAATTAAATGACAATTCTTAGCTGTATTTGGCAATTTGGAATTTTGGTCCTAAATGCTCTTTAAATTCGTACTTTATTTGGTCTTTTTAACTTTTTTGGATTAGAGCGTCACTGATGAGTCTTTTGTAGACGATACGCGCGTCTGGCGTATATACTAAATTTAGTCCTGGTATCTATGATGAGTTTATTTATAAAGATTTATATAAAAATAACATAGAATAAAAATTACGAAAGAGGCAAACATTGTTTTGTATAAAACTGAAAACCTTCACTTGTAGCAAATGTTTACTTATTATATAATGATTTCTTTTATCAGGAATATTTCGTATAATTGACCATGGTCTTGAAATAGAAGATGTTCGTTACATTAAAATTCCACGAAAACAAAGTCTGTAAAACCTGCAAAGTCATCGAAGATGAATTTCGTTTTTATTCTATATAATTGCAAGGTAGACGAAAATATCAGACAAAATGTATATAACGATTTACAATTAGATGATAAAATTTTATTTATTTTCCCAATGATCTAAAATTATTTTATAGATTGAACCCTACATCCTTTAGACATGTTGAATTGCTGGCTTCTTTTTCAAAAGGTCATTGGAACTGAGGACAGAGGTTCTATTGTGTCATGAATATTATATTGTAATATTGTTAATTTATTACTTATGTTTTTGTGATTATTGGATTAATTTTCGGATACTGTGTTTTTGTTTTGTTGTTAATTGTTTGTATAAGCTAGTTTTGCCAGAAAAAAAATGTATTTTTTTTTTATTAATTTGTAGTTTTTATAATATGAAGTTTAAATTCTAATCCAGTGTCCTTTATGAAAAGCTTAGTGCAAGAATGGTCAAAGCTGTTTTAACATAAAAACCTCCGTAAACGGGTTTATGAAATTTTCAGGGTTTATTGTTTCATTTTGCACATTTAAAAAGAAAGAAAAAAACTGTAATAAAGGCATAATATAGACAGTGGAATTTAATATATGTATGTACATACCGCAGATGTGATGTTGCCATTACTTCCATTTGTTCTTGCCTATCAATTCACTTAATGATACAACGAATGCATATTAAAGTTTTAATAACAATATCGTAATGTATCTATAGTCTGTTCTTTAGGGCACGTACAAGGTTTTCTGTTTCTATCAGTACAACATTTATTATTTTTCAAACCAGTAAATGAACAATGAGTTTAGTTAGGTAAACGGCATACCGATGATACATGTTTCAGACCTCTCGTAAGAGATTGTAAACAAAATTATCTTTTAAAAAATGAAATAAGTTATACATAATTTGCGAAAGAGTATATTATTGGAATAAGCTATAATAACTGATAACAAACCATATATTGAGTTGACTTGATAGTGATGATAGAATTCATGACAAAATTTATAATGGATGCAGTATATAACACATCAAGAGAGTCCGAAAACATAACAAATAAAGAGTAAGTAATTAGAGTATAAGTTAACAATTTCATCAAAATAGGACGCAATTTGTTTTCGAAACACCAGTTGTTATAAATTACCCCAGGTACGTTACTGATCAGTTTTACAGTACAGCTATTATTTCTGACGGATATTAAATATAGTGTTTGACAGAAAACTTTATTCTTAACAATATTTGTGTTGTTAAATTTCTCCCAAGTCTTATATTAATAAACAGGTAAATTGATTGAAAAATATTAGCTTGGTACCTTTGATAGCTATAATGTGTTGTTTCTTTGTCTTGTTTGTTCTATTTATTTGTATTGTAGTGCTGTCATGTAATATTGCCATTTTAAATGTAATATCTAACTTTGCCATAAAGGCTAGAGGTTTGGCTAGCCACAAAACCAGGTTCAACCAACCATTATTTCTATACCAAGTCAGGAAAATCGCTATTGTTATATTAGTATAGTTTGTTTCTGTGTGTGTTGCATTTTTTAGTGATGTGTGTCTGTTGTATTGTTGTTTTCCTGTTATATTTGATGTGTTTCCCTGAGTTCTAGTTCGTTACCCGGATTTGTTTTTTTTCTCAATCGATTTATGAATTTCGAACAGCGGTAAACTAGTGTTGTCTTTAGATAGACTAATTATTTTTAACGACATACCCGTCTTTCAAACACAAGACTCTTTAGCGACATCCGAATAAACCAATATGCTTTAAAATTTGAATTTATTATATACAAAATGTACTATTAGTTTACTTAATGTTCTTGTAAATAAAACTGTATAAAAAGTTTTCATTAAACGATTAGTTTTACCACAACACAATTATAAACAATGTATTCAAATAAAGCATTTTCGTTTGAGTTTAATATTTCGCTGATTGAAAATGGGTATACGTTGTCTTTCGGTAATTTGAATTCAATCATGCATTTTATACTACTCGAAACAAATTCATTGAGACGAATAAATGTTAAATGATGTAGAATATTTTTGAATTTTTTTTTAGAACACGAATTGTATTAATTGGCTGTACTGGTGCTGGTAAAAGCTCATTGGGGAACACATTACTGGGAGACGAATGTTTTGATGAATCTGCCTCGTCAAAATCTGTCACAATGGAATGTGAAATTAGTGAACGCATTGTTGAAAGAAGAAAAATAAAAATTGTTGATACACCAGGAATCATTAATTCAGATGGAACGAATATGAAGTCCGTGCTTGGAAACTTTTTTGATTTTCTTTCTCCTGGTCCTCATGCAATCATCCTTGTTATCGCACCAAACAGAGACACAACAGCAACACGTAAGGCTTTAGAAGATTTACAATCGTTTTTTGGTGATGAGCATTTTCTTGATTTTACCATGCTTGTTATGGTGAGAAAACATGAAATTATCCGCAAAGAAATACAAAACATTCAAGAGTTTATCACCAAGAAAGCTGCAGAAGATGTAAAACAACTTTACACAAAATGTAAAGAGCGAGTCGTTGCTGTTGAAAATCTTCAGGCAAGGAGCGAAAGACAAAAAGAGGCAGAAAAGGTGTTTGAGGTGATAGACAATATGGATGGATATTATGATAATGAATATTTCCAAAAAATATCAAATGAAAAAATGAAAAATAAGGAAATTACAGAATTAAAAGAACAAGTCCAACAACTACAACTGGAAAAACAACAACAAAAGGAACAACTGGAAAAACAAAAAAAGGAACAACTGGAAAAACAACAAAAGGAACAACTGGAAAAAAGCAAAAGGAAAACATTTTATTTTTTAAAAAAAAGAGCCTTCGGCAATCGAAAGTTATAGTAAATTGGTGTTTCTGCGACTGACAAAGTATTTGAATCTTTAGTTGATCTTTAGCTTGCATATTAATGGATTCAAATTCTCTGAAACATATATTGTAATTGTTTTGTTATTTGTATCAATTTTTTTTCCATTGATGTTGATAGTAGACACAATGATGTTTTTTGAAAACAGTTTTTTATTTCGACACCGGACAATTGAGATATTTGCAAGTGTACCGAAGATGATCGAAACCTGTGTATTCATTGAGATAGTATATTGACGCGATATAATTGACAGTTGTCATCCATTCGTTTGATGTCCTTAAGCTTTTGATTTTCCCATTTGATATGGAACTCTCGGTTTTTGAAATTTCCGTAAAGGTATTTTTTCTGATTTTATTTTATTTATTTAGAATTCCTATCTGTTCGATGCATATTTAACATGTCTCTCTTCATGTTTATTAATCATTCTTTAGAAGTTATACACCTGTTTCATACTTCTATATCCTTACTTATTATTAGACAAATATAAACAGTTGTTTAAGGAGGCTCGAGGGTACAAAACATTTAAAACAAAAATGTTTTTCATTACAAATTTATTTTTTTACTTTATTAGTTGTAACTCTATCAAATGGTACAAAAATCAATCACAAAAATCCATTCGTTTTGGCCCAGATGACTTTTAAATGCACATATCATTGAAAAATCTCAAAATTATCTCCCTTTAGTGCAAAAATGCCATTTTTGGCATTGAAATTAAATTAATTTTCAAACTCATCGATGATCAGACTTGGGGTTAAGTACATTTGAATGTAATTTTAAAATTAAATTACACATTACATTGCAAAAATGATCAATTACACTAATTATACATTACACAGTTTTTGTAATGTAATTAATTAAATTACAATTACTTTACTAAAGTAATTAATTAACAACTTTAGATTACACATTACATTTCATCATGATATTTTTTAACAATATTATATGTATATATAATGCATGTATAGAATATTGATGAAAACATAATTTAAGCGTTGCATTTGATAATCATTAGTTATTTTAATGTTTTGTCATTTAGTCTGAATATCTCTGGTCTAAACACGTTGACAGCAATTCTAAATAGTCTTTCGACAGGAGATAATATGGTAGATGTTGTTTGATTAGAACATGGAAGTTCCATGATCAGAAATGCAGAAGATCATATCATATTGATAGGAGAGAGAATTTGTTCCTATTAACTTGCCAATACATCAAGGGGTATTTTGACATCTCAGAAATGAACTCATTTAAATTTAACATAATTAAATAAAGAAATTATAAATAAATTACAAATTTATTTTTTCAAAATATTAAAAAGTTTGCTTGTCACAATATTGAAAATAATATTTAGTATAAATAATGTATATAATGTCTGAATATTAGCAATATTTTGCTAATTAGATAAAATACATGTAATAGTGGCATTGCCCCATGACATTCTAATCTGATTAATTGCTGCTTGTTTTTACAGCTATTAATTTTTATTTCTATAATCCTTTTGTATATAGATATAGGAAGATGTGATGCGAGTTTCAATGAGACAACTCTCAATTCAAATAACAATTTAAAAAAAGTAAACCATCATAGATCAATTTACGGCCTTCAACACGGAGCCTTGGCTCACACGGAACAACAAGCTATAAAGGGCCCCAAAATTACTAGTGTAAAACTTATTTGACAAATGATTGTGTGTAGTGATTTCTAAATGAACTGTCTAAGAAAGATTTTTCACAGTGACACATTTTTTTGTTTTTGTTTAACAAGGTGATTAATTACTTATCAATCTATTTAGTTTACAGATCTTTCTTAAAAACTGAACGACACTTATATATGATCCTCACATTTTTTTAAATTATATATTTGATTTAAATTTTTTGAAAATATCCCTTTTAAAAAAGGCGTCACATCTTCCGGAGAAATATACAGCACAATGAAAAGAATATTACCTGTTAAAACCAAATAATGGTGAACGAATTCGATGAACTGAAATATCAACAATAATCATAAAACATTAAGATTACTTGAGTAATCGGTTTTAAACAAAAAATATTAACATGTGAAATATGTTTTTCTAACAATAAAAAAAAATAGTTTGAATCGTTCCAAGCTTCGTTGAACATCAAATCGGTCAAGGTAGAATAATGATATGTACATGTTATTATCTTATTAGCAGTAAAATTGTACTAGTAATTACTTGTACAATAATTGCAATTGTACAAGTACATTGTAAAAACTTGTATGATGGCTTCATACAAGTATTAATATACACAATAAAAATATATTATAAGTCCGTGGCGCGCAAAAGAAGTCAAGAAGAAGGTATTATTTGTTTCAGGGCTTGACAGGATACACGTAACTGTTGTTAGTTGCAACTTCAAGGTTATTATGCAGGCATTTGTTTTTAACCTTTATCAATTTTAGAGAATCTGTTTGGTCGTTTGCACATACCATTTTAATTTAAGGGTGTTCAGATTCAGTGTCGAGTTAATGTATTTTATTTGCGTTGTCTGCGAGAAAAAAATAAAGTAACAGCTAAATTCAAAACTAATATAAAATGATCGACATTCGAATTACAACAAACACCCACAATTTGTTGTTTTAGTGTTTCCTGTTTAACACATGACATTTGCGCGTTAACTTCCATTGAAATTGCAAAATAATTGAATTTGGAATATTGTAATGTGATGGAACAGTAATTGGTTTTTGGAGGTCATTTGATATTATTTATTCTTCTATAGGACATAAATTGACGTCAGATTTGTACACGATAAGTTTCTGGTTTGTGGCGCATCCAGAGGGAAGGGATCCGGAGGTTGAAATTTCCTTTTTTTATTGACGATCATTGCATTTGGATGGGGGATATCTAATTAGAACTGACATTTTATCCTGGGGTAGGTCCCCTTTTAAAAACAGCTGAATACTCCCCTGCTCATAAAATATTCAGAAGTAAATTTTGTAAAATAAATCCTGTTTATCCGTATTTTACTTATAGCTGGACTTTGTTTTTCTGTCTGTTACCATAATATTCACTCTGTGGTTAAAGTTTAAAAAATTTAAATGACTTTCTTAAACTGGATTTGTACCAAAATTGAATAAAAGCTTATGTACCATCATAAGACAGTACCCAGAAGAAAATTTTGTAAACAAATATTTCCTGTTTTACTGTGTACAATGGTGTATTTCCGATAGAAGTTTTTCTATCAGTTAACATTACAGTAAGCAGTTAAAGTTTCTAAAACATTTATAACATTCATAAATAATCCAGAAATTTTACCAATCTTGGACAGAAGAGGGACGAAAGATACCAAAGGGACAGTCAAACTCATAAATCTAAATCAAACTGACAACGCCATGGCTAAAAATGAAAAAGACAAACAGAAAAACAATAGTACACATGACACAGAAGCTGTTTACAATCAAACGATAGTTTCTAGAGGAAAAAAATGTTGAGCCTGCGATTGAAGATAAAGATAGACGAGACACGCGAAACCCTGTTGAGTTTTTTGTGGTATTGGTCTATAATGATCCATCCAGTCTGAGCTGGTCAAAAACTGACAACTGAAGATAAAAAATGTTGCCATTCACATCATCTTTCCATCTTAAATCAGGAAAAACAAAGATCAAATGCACAAGTCAAAAGCACAATGATTAGTTGAAATAATAAAAATATCTAAAGTCATTGTTAACACTGTTCGGCGAAATTCAGGTAATAGATATAGGAAGATGTGGTGTCAGTGTCATACTTTATAAAACTAAACCATTATAGGTCAATGTACGGCCTTCAACATGGAGCCTTGGCTCACACCGAACAACAAGCTATAAAGGGCTCCAAAATTACTAGTGCAAAAACAAACGACAACTACTGTACATCAGATTCCTGACTTAGGACAGGTGTATTTATACACACTATACTTTCATTTAAAAGGTTGCTGTTTAACAAACTCAAACTCTTACATGTCACACTAAGTTCAATTCGCATTTCTAATTATTTCGATGGTCAGGACCACTATTTTTGGGTTTTCTCTTGTATAATTTGTAAAAATTAAGGACAATAACTATCCTTTCGAACAACTATTCTATGTGAATTTTGGAATAACATTTTTTTTTTTCAAAGCATCATCAATATAACAGTATTTGAAAAAAAACATTTCAACTTTCTGATTTCAGCTCTTTCTGATATAACAATGACAGTTCACTGCATACTGTGAACACTAGAGAATGTAAAACCATGTACCTCATACAATTAATGATGTTTTATTCTGACTTAGAATACTTATTTGCCGAGTTCAGTTTAAACAAAAGAGACAAAATTTAAAAGGTTAATACGATAATTAGTCTCAAAAGAACCATCGATTTGTAATTAACACAAAACTATTCATATAGTGTACTGATGCTTTCGAACTAACAGTTTTTTTAACAAGCTCGCTTTAGGGTTGGATATTTGTTTTAAAGAAACCACAGTTTTATACCATTCTTCCAGAAGTATTTGTTATTAATATTAAGGCATGGTGCGTATGCGTGAGTCATTTCTGAGCATATATTTTGTATTTTTGTTAAATTAGTATAAGATATATGTGAATAAGAGAGATAGAGTATCAAACACGCTGATAAACCTGTTTCAAAAAAACACACAAGCAAAATTTATATACATACACATAGAAAAAAGCATTGCAACACCTTGATCTTATAAAACTTGAAAATTCAGGCCCTTATTTTGGATGGAATATGATAAAAAATTTAAAGTAATATTGAAACATAGTTAATGATACATTGGCGTATTAAAACAAACAAAAATGTATGAAAATGTGTTTATCTAATCAATGTCATACATTTCAAAAATTAATCTTACGATGATTGTTCACATCATGGTTGATCGTTTTACGGCAAAAAATTAGTACTTTGTGCGCAGCCTCCATTTAAACGGATAAGCGCCTCTTAACGTCTTCTGAATCCTGTCATAAGTCGACTTATGTGTTGCTTAGGTAGCATCATCCATTCCTAATAAAGGTCATTGTTTATTTCATGAAGTGTTTTAACTTGGGTGTCCGTTCGCGCACTTTACGCCCAATAGTGTCCTATACATGCTCGATATGGTCCAAATCCGGGCTACGATCGAGCCAAGGAGGATAAACAGGTAACACGACAATCAGTGGCGATGAGTCGATATCGAACAGTTCTTGTTTAAAGGCCACCACTCTATTTTTAAGATTGTATTGTTTGCAATGGGTTTCATTCTGACCAATCTTCACAATGCTTGATTTTCCATGGCAGATGTTATAGGGGGTCTTCTTGATCTCGGAAGGTCTTTAACATCGTTTGATGCCTGATTTTTATTCTCAAATCGACTTATAGTGGAATGTTGATGACCAATAATACGTGCAATTGTCACAGCGACATACCTGCTTCTATCATGCTGATAATCTGCCACCTTGCTGCAGTTACACATGTGGAGCAGGATCTACTTACCCTTCCGGAGCACCTGAGATCACCCCTAGTTTTTTGGTGGGGTTCGCGTTGTTTATTCTTTAGTTTTCTATGTTGTGTCATGTGTGCTGTTTATTGTTTGTCTTTTTCATTTTTAGCCATGGCGTTGTCAGTTTGTTTTAGATTTATGTGTTTGACTGTCCCTTTGGTATCGTTCGACCCTCTTTTAAGAGTTGTCGATGACCAATTACGAGGTGTGAATCACACAACTTTATAAACTTGGTTATTTAAAGTGTTGAAATCAATGAGGATAAAAGCATTTGTTTAATTGTTTACGGATACAGTTGCTGCATGTGCAAATAAGAACTTATCGAGTCGATATTTATTGATTAGAGCCAGGTGAAATTTACAAATTTAAAAGGCAGAGTAATATTTAAGATGGGGATCAACGTACTGGTAAGTAATATAATTACGTTAAAATTGAAAAGCAAAACTTCGTCGTACTTTATTTGGCTTTGATTCGAGCGTCACTGATGAGTCTTTTTGTAGACAAAAAACGTGCGTCTGGCGTATATATGAAATTTTAATCCTGGTATTTATGATGAATCTATTTACAACCCCTGGGTCGATGCCACTGCTGGTGGAGAATTATTTCTCCAAGGGTATTACCAGCCCAGTTGTTAGCACTTCACTGTTGACTTAAGTTATCGTAAATATGTTCATAATTATAAATTAACTGTTAACAAAACTTGGAATTTTTTAAAAACTAAGGCTTTTCGCCCTCATGAATAGATTACCTTAGCTGTATTTGGAAAACAAATTAGGAATTTGTGGTCCTAAATGCTCTTCAACTTCGTACTTTATCTGGCTTTGATTCGAGCGTCACTGATGAGTCTTTTGTAGATGTAACTCGCGTCTGACGTATATATAAAATTTTAATCCTGGTATTTATGATGAGTTAATTTACAACCACTGGGTCGATGCCACTGCTGGTGGGGAAATATTTCTCCAAGGGTTTCACCAGCCCAGTTGTCAGCACTTCTGCGTTGACTTGAGTTATCATTGATGATATGTTCATAATAATAAATCAACTGCTAACAAAACTTTGATTTTTTGAAAAACTAAAGCTTTCCTACCTCTTGAATAGATAACCTTAGCTGTATTTGGAAAACACTTTTAATAATTTTTGGTCCTCAATGCTCTTTAACTTTTTACTTAATTTGGATTTGATTCGAGCGTCACTGATGAGTCGTTTGTAGACGAAACGCGCGTCTGACCTATATATAAAATTTTAATCCTGGTATCTATGATGAGTTAATTTAAAACCACTGGGTCGATGCTACTGCTGGTGGAGATTTATTTCCGAGGGTATCACCAGCCCAGTAGTCAGCACTTCTGTTTTGACTTGAGTTATCATTAATATGTTCATAATAATAAATTATCTGTTAACAAAACTTGGAATTTTTGAAATACTAAGGCATTTCTACCTCAAGAAAAGATTACCCTTAGCTGTATTTGGAAAAACTTTCAGGAATTTTTGGTCCTCAATGCTCTTTAACTTCGAACTTTATTTGGCTTTTATTCGAGCGTCACTGATGAGTGTTTTGTAGACGAAACGCGCGTCTGGCGTGTATATAAAATTTTAATCATGGTTTCTATGATGAGTTTATTTTCAAGCTGTCATAAAGATTAATCGAAGTATAGTTCTTGATAAATAACCCATTGATGTTGAATTTTGTTTCAGATTTTATTTATCATTTTACATTCTGATATGACAAAAATGGGAGTTTCATGGAATACCCTACACAAACTCTCTACACATCGGACATAAGAATTACCTTTATTGTCCTAACCAGAATCGAAATAATTGAGTTGATGCAAGCTATACTATATATTAGTTTTAACACGGGTAGGCATTATAATCGTAGTATTTTAGCCCTCACAAAAAAATCACGAATATAATGCCTTCCCATGTTAAAACTACAATAAAGTATCGCTTGCATCATTTATTTTTTAATTCATTATTACAAAGTATAATCTAAAAATCATACACATTGTATACAGGTTTCTCTATAATTTAGAAAAAAAACAACAATTATCTTGTTTGTTTTAATTTCAATCGGATTTATTGATTGACATTTGTTGGATAGAGTTTTATGGACTTTAAAACGTTGAAGAACCATGAATTACCTGAGTTAAATCACAAATGAAAATACAGTCAATGCAATGCGCCTTTTAAGAATCTAGATGACTATTGGAAATCTCATTGTGTGTTAACCAACAGAAAAATAAGTTGAATTTCTATTGTTTATCACGTTTTAAACCAATCCTATTTCCACTGCACGCTTTCTAAAATATTACCAAGAATGCATAAGATTCTGGAACCTCGAATGTAAAATACATGTAGCACAGTTTCTGTATAAACAGTCATTTAGAAGGTTTTATTTACCGTAAAAATGTTTTATTCGTCTAAAGTTATATTAAAATCTGTATACTGAGGTATAACAATATCAAATTATAATAATCTATAGTTATACCTCTTTTTTATGCATGAATATTTAAAAAATAACTTTTTCTGAATGATTGCTAGATTGCTAGAAAAATGTGTACGCTAAACAGAAATACCATTGATTTAGTTCTGCAAATATAAAAAAGAAGATGTGGTATGATTGAATATGAGACAAATGTCCATACGAGACCAAAATACACAAATATTTTAACAACTATAGGTCATCGTACGGCCTTCAACAATGATCAAAGCCCATACCGCATAGTCAGCTATAAAAGGCCCCGATATGACAATGTAAAACAATTCAAACGAGAAAACTAACAGCATTATTTATGTAAAAAAATGAACGAAAAACAAATATGTAACACATAAACAAACGAATATTACTGAATCACAGGTTGCAGTGATTCAACTATTTAAGAACATTAAAGTGTATTTCGGGTTAAAAGGACACCTTTCTGCATTTGAAGTTAAATAATGATAATATATCAATGTCTTCACCAAATATCATTGGTTGAAACAGCAATCTGTGTATCTAAAAAATGTAAATTTATCTTGCCGTATTTTGAAATTGATAAATACAACCAAAGTTCAAAAGGCAACTATCATTTGAAATGTTAACGTTTATTTACAGTTTGATCAAACAACATACCAATCTTTATTTCATCCTGTTTAATCTGGACGTATCTCCTTGTGATTGTGTACATCTAATCTTTAAAAGGTGAATTGAGTTTATATACAAGGATTGATCAAAAGTTTATCCATTAATCTTGCAATATTTTGATGCATGTATAGATCTTCTTTTTTCATGTGCTATTGATTTTGATATGTCGGTCAAATTATGAGTCTTATAAATCAACATTTCAATGGTCTCCAAACACAGAAGTTTGACCGTTGTACTTCTGGAAATCCCAGCAGTACATTGACGATTTTATCTTTCTTCTACACATAAAGCATTTTGTAAAGGTGGCTAAAGCGTCTAAATCAATATTGATAGAAATTTTTAATAACTTGTCAAAATGAAGTTCTGATGATGTTTTTTTCAAAATTATATTAAAAAGTATTGGTCACTGGACTTTTGCGCACGCTACAGGTTGTTCAAAATTGTCATCTTTTGTATAAATTATGGCTGACAAATCATTTTTTTGTGTGATAAAAAGTAAACATACTATCAGAACTTTAAGATGAAGTGAGAAAATATTTCTCTTATTGCATGCTTTCAGATATGATAAAGAAAAAAATATGGTCATCGAACTTCATTCTTGCTATATAATAAAGTAGGTAAATTCATAACACTTTCTATTATAAAAATTACTTTATCTGAGTTATCTTCCCTTATTTGGCCAATTTGAAGAAAATCTTATCAAACCCGAAAAGGTGTTTTTGAAAAAGTACAGCTGTAACTAAGATAACATGCACATTTTTTTTTATATGTATAGCAAAAGTCTTTTACATAAATTACATACAACTTTCAAAATTAGCACATTTCATCAAATATCGAGACCAAAATCATCTGCTTCTTCAAAATTCAAGATGGAAGAAGACACCGATTCCCGCTCAGATAAAAATATGTTGAAAGCCATACAAGTACACAGTTGAAGAGCATGGAGGACCACAATTAATAAAATGTTATGCCAAATACGACAAAGGTAATCTCTGCAAGGAACAAGAAAATTCTTAGTATTTCGAATAATTCATACTTTTCCAAACAGTAAATTAAAAAAAATACAATATAATTGATATTATTGTCAACACCGAAGTGCTGACTACTGGGCTTGATATACCCTCGGGGCGAAACGTCCATCAGCAGTGAATAGTTATCAAAGGTACAAGTTTTAGAATTTAAGATGCAATACGCCCGTTTCGTCTACATAAAACGCATTAGTGACGATCATATCAAGATATCTAGAAAGCTTAACAAGTATAAAGTTGAAGTAAACTCATCATAGATACCAGAATAATTGATGACCGTTAAGTCCAAAAAGTTGTTCCAAACCATTATCTTAATTCTCTGTTCAAAACGGACATAAAAAATTATCTTAAAATGTTATACGACTTCTTTAAATCAATTAAACAACTCATAAACCCAATTTTGTTTTGTTGCATTGTGCTTCAGTATGCTATATAAAACATGTACATAAATGATAATGATTTACGTAGCACAATACACAGATTTTATACCTCCAATTCCCCAGTTTCAAAATGCTGTAACTCTCTTTATAAGCCTCAAAAATTTATAAAAGTAGTATTTACAGATAGCTAATAGATTACTTTTTCAAATCAATGCAATGTTAGTATTATACAACAATTGTGTAATCAATTTTAATTTTAACTGTGTCTATACAACTTTACACACTTTCAATTATAATTAGCTTCTGTATGGATAACCCGAAAGTGTTGATTTGATAATATATTATGACTATAGCCGTTACAAACAGCGTGTCTCAGATTTTGGATAAAATGTATATAACAAATTTGACACCTAATTAAGCAATCGCTACTTTTATGTGGTATGAATGTTTACACTAATTAATATTTTTCTTGTTTAAACTCTTCTATGATAACCATCAAAACTCATGTCGTAACTATAAAGTTGGCCGCCATTTTCACTTTCTAAAGTCCATAAATGTTCATAAAATGCAACGAAATTTAAAATCAAAAAGCACCTACCTTCAAAACTTCATTTTAATGAGACTTTATCGGAATTTGAAGCATACAAATAACACAATAAAGTTTCAAATGAAAGTTTTCATTCGTATGACGTCGTGTTTGGCATGACGTAAATGATTCGCCGATTGATTCGTGAAATTCGCGGAATTGTATTTGAATTTGAATTTGATACATTTTCGAAGTCTTAGTGCATTTATGTTTATGCCTTTTTTGTTATACAGTATGCATTAGAATAGACTGTTAAACATATGTTTTGTAATCTCAATTTGCTGAAATCCTGGGATCCCTGCATGCTTTCAAGCAATTCAATTATCTATATATAAGAATTATGATTTCGTATTGTCATCTGTAGCAATTTATTCTAGATTTCTATAATTCTGTTTTGAAATTCTTAGTATTTATTAGTAACAACGTCTGAGTATAGAAATCAGTTGAGACAACGCAATGTAAAAAAAAGACAACTGTAGTGACGCTGCATGCCTAGTGGGAAGGTTTTTGCAGTTTGTTCAATGTTGGTCGAAACAACAACTTTGCTACCATGAAACGACTAAGTCGTTAAATTTTTTAGAAAACGAGGTTGCATATATAAACGTTATGATACTTTATAAACTGAGTTAGAGAGAAAACGAAAATAAGAAAAGTTTCACAATTTAGTATCCAGGCCCTTTTAACCATTCCACGTAATATTGATCAACAAACACAATTTGTACCAATTCTTGTAGAACAACCCACTTAGTTAACTAATATCTTGCTACTATAAGATATAACTGCAAATGAATGATCGCGATTCAATTTGGTGTCAAGAATATTGGTCTATCATATCTCAGTTGGTATATATAAATCTAGGTTTTATCATTTGAAAATTACAGCATTCAGTTGATATCAATTAAAATAATTCCAAAAATATATTGCATGCATTATAATATTTAACGATTATTTAACCCTCTTGTATATTTTCGACTACCACGCTATGTTTTCCATATACGTAATGTAAACATATTAATTTCGACGTAACTGTTTGTATTTAAGTACCAGTTTTTTTTCAACAAGTTTGAAATTAACAATTGACATATCCAATGTTGTGAAGAATTAGATGTGTTATGCCTCAAGGGATATAACTCAAATTTGAATTTACAAACATAATGTTAATTTTATATCAGATTCATTTAAAAAATAATGTCCCGTTTAACATCATTTCTATTTTAAAATTAGTTGTATATGCTGAAATAGGGACATTCAATCTACATTGAAAATAAATTGACAACGCCATGGCTAAAAGAGAAAAAAAAAGACAAACAGTAGTACATATAACACAACATCAATAATTAAAGACTGAGCTCATGATCCCAACCAATATCTGAAATATAATTGTTATTTATTTTTTTCCTTCTAAAACTGACGTCTGATGACAATGTACAGTTTAAATGAAAAAATAATTAGATTGAACGAATGAGTATTAGTGTTTGATTGCCTTAAATGAAACATTAAAATGAAACTAAAATTAAAACCAACAGTACTCCAACAATAAACGTAAATTCAACCCTGAATGATGCATTGTGATATATTTTGAAACATTTGCTTTTACAGCAAAAAAGCCCCGAAACCCTACTTTGTCAACTTTAAAATCTATAATTAGAAAACTTTTTTAAGTAATGATCTTTTTAAGAGCCTGGAAAAAATCATATTTCTGTTTTTCTACTGTTATAACACTGTCCAAAGTAAGGGATCCCGCTAACATGTTACATTGTAAACCTCGCCACATTCTGTTTGTATGTGCTTTACCTAAGCCCGGAGCCTGTAATTCAGTGGTTGGCGTTTGTTTATTAGTTACATATTTATTTTGTATTCATTGGTTGTGCATAAATTAGGCCGTTAGTTTTCTCGTTTGAATTGTTTGACATTGTCATATCGGGACCTTTTATAGCTGATTTTGCGGTATGTGCTTTACTCATTGTCGAAGGCCGTACGTTGGCCTATAGTTGTTCATTTCTGTGTCAATAAAATCAGTTTATTTGCTACTGATATAATTATAATAACAATATGACAACAGTGTACTTTTCCTTAAATATTAAAAATTGCACAGTATTTTCATGTGAATAGGATGTCTGACAAAAGACGAAAGATAGAACGAAAACTAAATACACAGCAATTTTCATTAAATAAGAGGGATCAAAGATACCAGATGGACAGTCAAACACATTAATGGTTATTAAAGAATTATTTAGCTGTATTTTAAATGGTTGCAAACTTGGAAATAATAGATGTGATCTTTTTCGAATGCATATATCAATACCCCCAAAACAATCCTTTAAAAGACATAAAAACACATGGTTTAATCCACCATTTTTAACATAGCACGTACGTACCAAGTCAGGAATATACATGTTCACCTTAAGCCGATACCAAAACTGAAATTTTCGGTACTCCGTGCTCTTCAACTTTATATTTCTTTGCCATTCTTACTATTTAAATCTGAGCATCACTGATGAGTATTAAGTAGACGAACGCGTGTCTGGGGTATCAATTTATAAGCCTGGTACCTTTGATCCCTATGTACTTCAATTCATCAATTCACACGAATCTATCAAAAACGCAAACTTTAAATTCAACCATTTTCGAATACAGTAATATATGCAAGTATTATACAACTCATGAGGTTGATGCAATTCATTTATGATGTACATAAATCATGAAGCAGGTATCGTGGTAGGGAAAGAGATGCACATAGTTCTACAATAGGAGCAATTTCGTTCCGACCATGTCTTTAATAAAAGTTATTTCATAAATTTTCATTTGTCTTATGGAATGTTCTACTCGTCTCTCACGACTCTTTCCATTGAACATTTTTGCAGATCACGGATTTTTTCATTTTGATTGCGTAGCTGCCTTTCAGAAATGATGTTGCAATATGATGTTCCGGTGGATATATGATATTGCCAAGTAAGTACCAATCACAGGGAAACGGAAATATCTCGTGTGAACCTATATCATACATCAATGTGGAAGTCATTGCGTCATTTTTATAACCTTGGAAACCAGATTTGATGTGTCTTATTTTCTTTCTTATATCTATGACTTAATACAATATATATGACAATGTCCACTATTAAAAAATGCCTGTTGATTTGTTGATTTATTCTTTGGGAAGTGCCATCAATAGATCCAAATAAATTTTCCAATTCTGGTCACTTACTATTCATAGATTTGCATCCTCATTTGCAGGAATTTCTCGCTACATTGAAGACCTGTTGGTGACCTTCTGCTGTTGTTTTTTTTCTATGGTCGTGTTGCTGTCTCTTTGACACATTCCCCATTTCAATTCTCAATTTTATTTAGCTGAAGACATCATCATTAATCTGGATGCTTGATGAATAATTTGATAGGTAGCTTTATGAAATAAAGTTTTGCTAACATTAAACATCAAATTCATGTGTTCAAATGTGGTGTAACTTCTTAACCAAATCCAAACCATTTAAGGTTATTTTGCAAGCTTAAACGTGCCGCTCCTCCATTCCTTTATTTAATTCTCTAAGTTTTGGTGTATTTTGTTCAATTCGAATACGCATCTTAATTATATTTAACTTGCGTTAGTATATTTAATATTTAATATTTGTTGAATATCACTTTGCTTTTTTGATAGATTCATGTAAATTGTTGAATTGAAGTTATACTCCATTTGGTGTATTTAAATTTCACACAATATAATGGAGTAACAGGGTTGAATTAAGTAAACATTATAAACATTTATCTTTTACCTCACTACTATTTGTTGTTTCTGTATCGGTTTCGGTTTCGGTATCGACTTATGACGAACATGTCTAATAGGACAGTTGTTATCCATTCGTTTAATGATTTGAGCATTGAATTTGCCTTTGATTATATATATATATATATATATATATGATTAGTGACTTTTCTTTATTTATATATTTTACTTGGAGTCTAGTATTTTGGTTTTTTTTACTTTTTGCACATAATTCGATCTGATATACAATATTTTTTTCAATTACTATGAAGGAAATATAGAACGAAAATTATGTGATATGGTTTCCGATGAGAAGAGTATTCACTACCTTCAACTTCGGACGGTGTGTATGAGAATAAGCAGAATAACAAACCTCAACAATCATATTGAACAGATCGATTCAAAGCAAACACAAGTATGAGACATAACATAAAAGACACGAAGAACAGTTCCAAAATAACTCGCTGTTACCGAAAGCCACCCAATGGACAAGTAAAAAAATCAGGACAGATAAAAATAAAAGATTTGAAAAAGAGACGAAAATGTACATCTTATAATCATGATGGCTTTATTAGATGATGATACGAATACTTAATATCCAGGCTAAAAATAAGGTGAAGGGACTGCGGTTGTCTAGTATAATCATATATAACCGTACTTCTTTTACTGCACCAGATGCGCGTTTCGACATTGAAATCTCTTCAGTGATGCTCAAAGCCAAACTAATAGAAACTCCAAAACTTATTCAACAATTGTAGAGTTGATAATACCAAAATTAAAGACAAAGACGACCGAGGAGTTTTCCATGAGAACTATAGATTCAACGCAAAATACGTTTACTGTTATATTACAACTATACACTATTTTAACGGAACATTTTGTTTTTATTGTAAGAGATCATAAACAAGAGATGCAAAAAACTAATTTGCATATTTAACTGTTTTCATGTCACAAATTATACCATTTCAACTGAAAATGTATTTATCATTTCATGATCAAAATAGATATTATCCATGGTGTTATATAAGTTTGTGGCGGTAACCGTGCATTGATTAAAATTTCAATACTCATTTGTCTCTATTTGTGAAACTTTTTTTTCCTTTTCAGTCTGTTGTTTTGGAATAATCCGGTCTGAAATCAGTTGAGGAGCAACGAAACATTAAAACCCTTTTTTTTTTATTTAGAGTAATTAACGATATTTTTATAATATTTGATTAATTTTATTCATTTTCTCCATATGTAGAAAGAAACATGTGTGGCAATTTGGAATTTTGGATCCTCAATGCTCTTCGACTTTGTACTTTTTTAGCTTTATAAATATTTTTAACTGAACGTCACTGATGAGTCTTTTGTAGACGAAACGTGCGTCTGGCGTATTAAATTACAATCCTGGTACCTTTAATAACTTATCTTATACACCTTATGTAACAAAATATTTATAAAAACGCATGTCAATACACATTTTATAAAAAATCACATATTATTTATTTAATACAATTAACCAATTCTTTGAAATAACATAAAATAAAGCCCCTTAACTCATTCAATTCAACAAAACACGATAATTTCATCATATACAATGGATTCTTATGAAATCTCCTTTATTTAGATATTAAAAATGTTAAACCAACAATCGTCTGTACAAATTGACCGTCAGTATTAAATTGACCCTACCTATAGAACGATATACACATCTTATAATTTTACTTTATCCTATCTAGGTAATCATTTCTTCACAAAATAGAAATAGGTGATACAATCTTAAAACATTGATATTGTAACAAGAAATGTACTTAATTTCTTTCATTTGGTAGAATAGCCAATTGGTTATCTTCTGAACATGCAACATGTGTAATGAAAACATTTCTTTAGTTTAAACGTCAATGTTTTATTATATCAAATTTGTATTAAACTATTAAACATAAAACATTAGAAAAATACCTTTCGCAAATCTAAAACCTAAAGAAAGTCTTCATTTTTTGTTTTTCTTATGTATTTGTCTAGTCCATTTATTTTTGCTTGCATGACGAATATTATACACCTGGATGTTTAGCTTAAAGATAACGAACACACGCGGCGATCTTGAAAACATAAATGTTGCTAAATAAATAAAATTGAGAATGGAAATGGGGAATGTGCCAAAGAGACAACAACCCGACCATAGAAAAAAACAACAGCAGAAGGTCACCAATAGGTCTTCAATGTAGCGAGAAATTCCCGCACCCGGAGGCGCCCTTCAACTGGCCCCTAAACAAATATATACTAGTTCAGTGATAAACACGGTTTTATTTTTTGGACAATTATAGCAATGCAAAATGATTGCATCAACAACTACATAATCACTAGATTCTTGCAATAAGAATAATTTAAAAGATAGGTACCGAATATATTCCTTTTACAATGTTTTATATATAGGATCTGTTTAATAAAAAAATATGTAAAACTTTCATTTTCCCCGATTCAATTTAATCAGTTTATTTTAACATCATCCATTTTTGTTAGAAGTTAATTTAACAACACTTTTTAAAAGAGTTCAACTTAAACATGTTAAATTCGTTTGACAAACCAGTATTCCATGCCTTGAAACGTTTACATTGTGGTAAATGTCCTCGAAATATCTTTTGTAAACGTATTCACCAAAACAGTTCGATTCAACAGGTGAATTTGTGAATCATTTACCAGTAAATACGGATGCCTTTTTAATTTAAACGCAGAAATTTGAACAAAACAAATGACCTTAACAGTTTGTGTTGAACATCAAGCTGTAAAAATTAAACAAGATCAATTATTTGCCTTACAGGTTGACTCCTGAAGTGATCAAATCATGTCAGTAAAAAAAGTTGGAAGATACCACAGGGATATTCAAACTCAAAGATCGGTGACATACTGACAACTTTACAACAAAATATAAAAACTAGCAAAAACATTTTACTCGAATATCTTAAAAAACATAGTTTAATGCAAAAGATGTTCAAAGTTTTCCATTTTTCTCTCCTTTTGTCAATAGTTTCATGTTCTGTTCATACATAGAAATGACTATTCTTAGAATCCAAATATTTTAGTTAATTGATCATGTTGTTAAGGATGCTCCCTCCTCTTGGTTTAAGTTTTTACCAGATATTCGGAATCCTCTGGTTTTATCGATGCAGTGGCATTAAAATTGTTTCCACTTCCCTACATTTCTTTTTTATAATTTGATGCATATACCTATATAAAAACAAATCTGTCAGTGTCAGTTCAGTCGAGAAAGCATTTTTCCCGCTGTGCTTATATTAAGCGCATCATATCCTGCAATGTGTTGGAATATTTGCCTGGCAATGTCGGTATTTCCATTCAACTGGTGAGCTATGCCCCGAAATTTTTTTGCATACAGAGCTTACTGAAGAGGTATGCCCATAAGATTGTCTTTAGAATATTTAATTAAACAAAAAATATATATTGTTTTTGTAGATAATGAATACACGATGTAATGTCGTGAAGACAAAAGTGACATAAGAAGCAGAGGAAGTATGCAAATGACAAAGGATGATAACTTATAAGCCTGTCTTTAAAATCTATCTGAAGTTCTTTTGGCGTTAATGATGATGAACTGGGATTGAAAAGAACAGGATACATGTTTAATGTTTTAATAGGGTAAAGAGTTTTCTTTTTGCATTAGATTCAACGCATTTATCTGGATATGATTGATTTGTTTTCTTGAATGTTCCATTGAACCAGTCAATGGAACAGTCAAAATTTTTCTCATCAGTATATTTCTGTAATGTGTAATGTATAACAGTCAATGATGCAAAGTAATTTTTTTTAGCAAAGAAGAAAGAAGCCAACATTAACCATCCCGATACTGCATCTGATTGTACGCCGATCAGTAAATGGGTGAGATAATGTTTGTACATTGAATATTGAAGTTTTTTTTGTGGGCCATATGTACATTTTGTAACTTCCAGAGCATAACCACAAGCCCTTGCTAATTGTAAAGCAAACAAACCTTTTGATAAACCGGTTTTGGAGTGATATGTAGAAGATTATATAGCATACTTTTAAACCGTTCAACACAATGAAAAATTGAAAAAATTGGCATTATTTGTTGAAAAAGTCTGGTGTTTTCACTGATTAACGAGTTGTTGGATTTATAAATCCAGTTTTGATAGTCTTGAAGGTTTTCAGTAGATGCAAAACAATTGATTCCTTCCTCATATAAATTCTTTAGAATACACGTCATTTTGGTTTTGGTATTGGCGTTGAACCACAAATGGAATAGGTTATTTTCACAAGTAAAATAATGCATCAGAGATCGGTGTATGTAATGCAGTCGTCGAAGACATAACTTGAAGCATCCTATGATATTATTTGGTCTCCATACATATGGATCGGTTTCTTCTGAAACCCAACACATCAATGTTTTTAAGAAGTATGAACACAGTAATCCTTCTAAATCTTGATGCTTCTCTAATATGTCCTTCACCAAGATTTTCAAAAGAGCATAACATAATTATTGTGTATGACTGAAGGAAAAGATAAGAATCTTTTCGGCTACAGAAAATGAAATTCGCCATTCCAGATGTTTATTGATGAAATCTTTACCGCCAATTGGAACAAATAACACACCAAAAGATATTATTTTTGAAATAAGTGCAGGCGCAGGCCACGTTGTACGTGGTCTACCCACCCATGGCTTTGCTTGCAATATCCACTTGTCACATTTAATGCAAGGTGCAAAATCAAAGTTTCCAGATAAATCCGATACACATGGACCATGAAATTTGGAGAATCGAGCTATTGAATCAGAAAGAAATTTTCCTAAATATTCTTCACTGGAAAGCACACTTCCTAGATAACTTGAATTGTTTGCCAAAACAATTTACAACAATTGCAAAATCCCAATGTTTTGAAAGGCATAATTGTGCAAAACATGGTTGTGTCTCCTTGGTAATTTAGAATTAATGGAATGCCGGGACATTCAAAAGTAACTTCTGTTTCGGATTTATAAACCGTAAAGTTGGGGTCAATTACCATTAAATCTATATCACTGCCTTTTAAAATCATACCTTCACCGACACTTCAACTGGTTATTGCTTTATCAGTTCCCCCAATGTCTTTTACAGTTGATATCAACCTTCTTATTCTCACGACCTCAGCGGATCCAATCTTTTGGCTCAAATATCTATAAAATTCCAATGACTCTCTTTCCTCCTTAGACATTATCATCAATTGAAGGATATAATTCTATAAAATGAAATATCATTTATAATGTTTATCTAAAATTGAATTAATAAACATTTTTGTCATCTTATCAAGTATATTTCTGTAATGTGTAATGTATAACAGTCAATGATGCAAAGTAATTTTTTTTAGCAAAGAAGAAAGAAGCCAACATTAACCATCCCGATACTGCATCTGATTGTACGCCGATCAGTAAATGGGTGAGATAATGTTTGTACATTGAATATTGAAGTTTGTTTTGTGGGCCATATGGACATTTTGTAACTTCCAGAGCATAACCACAAGCCCTTGCTAATTGTAAAGCAAACAAACCTTTTGATACTTCAGACGCAGCATAATTCAATACATTTCTGACGGAACAAAAATCTAAGAAAACAATAGACAGACCTATTGATAACCATTTAGGTATACTTCGTTTGGTATTTTTGGAATAAATAAACTAAATCCCCTATTCGAAAGCGTATAGTTTGAAACAATACTTTTTTTTCTCGCTGCATGGCTTTATCTGTATATTGTATATATTAAACAGAAGATGTGGTATGATTACCAATGAGACAACTCTCCACAAGAGACCAAAAATGTTACAGAAATTAACAACTATAGGTCACCGTACGGCCTTCAACAATGAACAAAGCCCATACCGCATGGTCAGCAATTAAAGATCCCTAAATGACAATGTAAAACAATTCAAACGAGAAAACTAACGGCCTTATTAATTTAAAAAAAATGATTGAATAACAAATATGAAACACATAAACAAACGACAACCACTGAATGACAGTCTCCTGACTTCGGACAGGCACATACATACATAATGTGGCGCGGATAAACATGTCAGGGGATCTCAACCCTCCCCTAACCTGGGACAGTGGTATAAGAGTACAACATAAGAACGAGCTATAAAAATCAGTTGAAAAAGGCTTAAATCATCAGATGAACAGAAATACAAGTGTATTTGTACATCCCAACAACAAAAGACACTAGAAACATATCTGAGAGTACTCGCAGTTAAATGACAGCTATTTCAAAGCCACTAACAACTTATACAAAAATCATGCATCTAAGACTAAATTATCAATCCGTACGCATCCAACATCCAATTATTTAATGATTTCAAAACACATTTATATTATCATCATCTATCAAAATTGTAAAAAAGGTGAGTTTACCGGTTAGCATTTTTTGTATTCGATATTTGGTCCTTCATTTAGGATCGGCAGATTTTATATTCTGTCTTCTGTTTAAGTAAAATATGTTTATTTTTGTTATTTATCAATAATCAAATTCGATTTGCAGCACTTCGATTTAAAATATTTAGATATCTTAGGAGCATATTCGATAACAGAACAAGATTCCGCTGACGGACAAGTTGTATTTAAGGAATCCTTAGTTTGTATCTTTTTTTTGGTAGTATCACAAGTTGCTAATTCTAATTAATTGACTCTTTCTTTCAAGTGGTTGAACAACCCGCATTATACTTTTTTTCATTTAATTCACCGATTGATTGAAGTAAATGCATAATCCGAAAGTAGCAATAGAAAATTCTCACACTCTGATAACAATGAATAACGAGCTCCAACTCATATGATATATGTTTACATTTCAATACGAGTTTAGGCTGTATGTGTTATAGTAAATGTTTTTGTAATCATAACTTGTCTTAATCACATGCTCTGATCTGATAGAGTCATAAACTATTCATTACATGTTGTCTTCTTCATATATTATCTTTTGTTTTGAAACATTTATCTTTTAGATATATATGTATATTGCAATTGTTACAAATTACAATGGGTGAACCTCTGTAGGGTAAAATATATTGAACCATAGTATTCAGGAGTATATAAATAGTTATATAATTATACAATGTTTATGTGGGAGACGGGAAGCTAAATATTTGATTTGAAAAAAAAGAAATTTCTTCTGAAACATTAGTTATTAAAAGTTATTGAACTTTACTTTTAATTGAGTTTGTCAGAAAACTATATTCTAACGTGTTGTAATCTTAAGGAGGCTCGCGGGTACAAAATTTTCAGCAAAAAATTTAACATGTTTTTTTGTGTACCAATTTTTCTTTTACACTATTAGCTATAACTATATGATATGGTACAAAAATCAACCAAAAAGATCGATTCAGTTTGGCACTAGATGACTTGAAAAATGTTTATATAGGTTAAAAAGCTACAAATGATCTCTCTTTCAACTAAAAAAGGGACATTAACAAAAATGTATTCTTCTTTCGGAGGCAGATTTTTAGCTTAAAAGAACGGTGACCCCATTTTTTTATTCAATTTTTCTATTAAGTATATGATATAAAGTTCATTTATAGAAAAATATAGCGAAATCGTATCTTTAAAAAACATTTGATTTATACCTGCAAGCCAGATTTTCAGACTTTTGCTAATATCAATAAAAACAAATCATGTTTATTAATTTATAAACCATTTAATCAAGATAAGTCCATAATGCTCAAATTATAAAATTCAAATATATAAAGTGCACTTAGCATTGAACAGGCTAAATAAGGGAATATTTATTAATGACCTTCATCAGTATCAAATTTTCGATATAAATAAGGTACCAATTCTTTCAGTTGTCAATGAACTTTGTTTGTGTTTTTCCATTTGTAGTAAAACATTTATTTAAAAAAATACAAATCGAGCAGCATCCTGATAGAATATAAAGTGGATCAATTAATGATCAAATATATATCTTATCTGTTCACAAACAGTTGCATATGATATAAAAGAAGACTAATTTATGATAAATACCACTAGTGGACCTCTATGTTTTCATTATAAGGTCCTTTTTTGTCCATTTATACCTCTTATTTCCTCAAAATATCTACGTTTTGGCCAATCGATAAATAGTTTGGGTAACGATCAATAGTTTATGATAGAAATGGGATGATGAATGTATAATTGAAGTATAATTTTAGTTGAATGAACTGTTCATATAAAAGTTAACCGACTCCAGAGAAGGACATAAAAAGCTTCCCTTTTAATGAATAATTTAATGTTACTGCTTCAAAAATATTTTATTTACTATATATCAAGTTAAATATTACTTTAGTTTATTTTATAGCAAAATATAAGAAATGAAGAGAAATAAATCAGTAAAGCTTCCAATAACAGAATAGATAGCCAACTGTTATAAAAATTTTAATGTATTGAATATAAAAATCAAAAAAACTTCTTTCATTTTAACATACTGCATTTAAATGTTATTTTTTTTATCAAGTTCAATCGTCTGATCGGTTCATTATGCATTAAGTCATAGTCAAACGATTTTGATGTTATAAATATCATTAAAATGAAAGAAACAGTTTTCAATTTTCATATTCAACACATATAATACTTTATAACAGTTTGCCATTTATTCTGTCATTTCAGTTAATGTATATATCATGTATATTGTATATGCATTTGATAAACTCGAAAAAAAGTTCCGTCACTAAGACCAATGAAGTAGGTGAAGGCAAAGTAGGAACAAGACAAATAAAAGTTATTGATAAACCCGGTCTTATAAGTGCCGATGGGACCAATATGATGTCCATACTAGGGAAATTTTTAAATGGTCTGTCTCCTGGTCCTCATGCTATAATCATTGTAATTGAACCAAGGAGAGACTCAGCTGTAGGGCGCCGGGCTTTAAAAGATTTGCGAATATTTTTGGCGATGATAATTTTCTCGATTTTACCATGATTGTTATGTAAGAAAAACTGATATTATTGGTGATTATGGAGAATGTGATAACATTCAAGAGTCCATATCACAGAAATCTGCAGAAATTGTAAAAAAACTGTAAATGCAATGTAAGGAGCGACTCGTTGAGATTGAAAATAAACAATCAATGAATGAATGAACAAAAGAGGCCGAGAAGGTGTTTTAAGTAATAGACAAGATGGATGGATATTATGCTCATCAATATTTTCGAATAATATCGAAATCAAAAGAGAAAGATAAGGTATTAAAAGAACAGGACAAAGAAATTGCAGATTTAAAAGAACAATTAAAAAAACTTGAACTAGAAAAAAAGCAAGAAAAAATGGTTTTATTTCTTTTAAAATTCGGTCTTAGACAGACAGTCTTAAACATATATATTTTCAAAAGAATATAAACATTTAAGACCACTGGTTATACGAGTATAAATGCTTTACATGGACATTTATCTTTTCTCCCTTTTTTCTTTCTCTTTCTCTTTTATTTTGCACATAGTTTCTGATGGCAGAGAAGATGGTGGTTGTTAAATGAAGTTATTTTATATTATACAGGACTATTGAAAGATTAGCAATTGCTTTGTTGCTATTTACTGGATTTGGTGTTCATATATATGTTCTTATATACACAGAAATCAATTGCTTTCGAAATAATATGTAGAAATAAAAAATAAAAATAAAAAGGTTTGGATATCATAATTGAACACTCCTGAAACCGTTGTGTCTTATACGCTTATAGGACAACTCTAGAATGTCATGAAAAATCAAACCATAGGATATTTTATCGTATGTTTTTCTTTGTTGTGATGTTATGCTATTGTTTCAGAAAAAGGGAGAAGGTTTGGATCCATTAAAACGTTTAATCCCGCTGCAAATGTTTGCACCTGTCCTAAGTCAGGACTCTGATGTACAGTAGTTGTCGTTTGTTTATGTAATATATACGTGTTTCTCGTTTCTCGTTTTGTTTATATAGATTAGACCGTTGGTTTTCCCGTTTGAATGGTTTTACACTAGTAATTTTGGGGCCCTTTATAGCTTGTTGTTCGGTGTGAGCCAAGGCTCCGTGTTGAAGGCCGTACTTTAACCTATAATGGTTTACTTTTTAAATTTTTATTTGTATGGAGAGTTGTATCATTGGCACTCACACCACATCTTCCTATATCTATGTATATACATTAAGGTCAACATATGGAATCTTTAAAAATCGTATACATTTTCAAAACTCCATGGCTTGTTTTTATATCAGGGTATAAGAATTGAAACTTACAAACCGTTTTGTATTTGCCCTAGGTGCGGTTAAACAATTGAATAATGTACGTATATTATAAATACTAAAAAGGAATATAAGGGCCAATGTCAAACGACTCCTAAACATTTTATTTAAGCACACAACAAAGAAAATGTGGCATCATGATAAATAATGTTGATACCTTTGTTAAGAATTTTTGTTTTCCAAAATATATTTAGGTACCATGAGTGATGTTGATTAGCTGTACAACCGTTAAATCACAAGCTGAAAGTTGGCTAAAATTTAAAAAAAAAATCAATTGAAAGAAGGTCATTTTGAAATAACAAAGCAAAGAGCTTTATAACGCGAAGACAAAAACTTACGGATAAGAAGATTGATATTCTGAAATGGTAAGAGCTGGAAAAAAACCTTGCCTAAGTAAATACCAAAATGAAGATTCTACGAGACAAATTCATGAAGATTTTGTGTGTATAAACCTAATTAGTAACAGATAAAAATAAATAGTCAATCTCCAAAAATATTAAAAAAAATCGTTAATGTATCTCTAGTACGCTGCTAATTTCAAATTGTTTTTTTAACAAATTTTTACAAACGTATTTTTTACATTCGTATGAAACAGAAAAGGATATACACCATAATAATGGCTTTGTGCCATTCTTCACGAGATCGAATTATTAAAGATTTGTGAACATATGGATGAAGATTAAGTAGAGGAGATGCCCAGTAGTAATGTGGTGTACAATGGAATAATTGATTCACAAAAATCATTATTATACAGCATGTACATGTAAAAACGATGACTGATATTTATTTTTAATCTATTGTCTACAATATGAAATTAACCAGACAAATACAATTGTACGAGTCCGATTTCTATTTCTATCTATAAGTATATTTATATCGCTTATATGACGATCGGAGGTTTTAGCAGCAACTCGATAGCTAATTACATGGCGTAAAGAATAAAATACTATACGAAGCTACATATCATCGGATCTATGTCCTATTAAGTGTTTATTCTAGACTTTTTATAATTTGGATAAATGTTTTACATGGTTATAAATCAAATATAAAAATTTGAGTACAATCGGTGATAATGAATTTGACAGATAGTGCCCTTTTAAATATTTATAATGACTTATATAATTCTTTTTGACTTGCTTTATATTTGGTCTATAAAATCCTTGAAAGGTCAATATGTCTGTAAGGCAGGGTTGACCTGACATCTTTTATATATAGTTCAGCAGTGATGACGGTATTTTTTACAGGATTTTGTCCATTTCTCAGATTCAATAGGCAGTATTTTAACTATACTAGATGTGTTGTAAAAATTGAAAATATCACTTGCATTTCTGTCAAGCAGGTATCATCTGACCTTGACTTCTTTGAAATAGATAATTTGTAATTGTTTATAAGTTTATTGTTTAGGTTGACGTTTAATAAAACTGTGAAATAGGTCAACTACATGTGGTCGGCATGAAATTATTGAAAGTTATTTACATAAAATAAGGATGTGTGATATAATTGCAAATGGGAAAACTATCTATAAGAGTTCAAATGACGAGGAAAAACGTGATTTTTGGTCAGCCTTAAAAAATGATAAAACCAATAAAAAGTTAAATATTTTAAACATCAAAATTAACAAACGGCATCATTTATACAATATTATGTACGAAAAAAATATTTGACAGATATAAAACAACGACTACTTGAAAACAAACTATGCCGGTGTTCAAAAGTCACAAAGCGATTGAGAAACAAACAAATACGGGTTAAAAACCCCAAAACGAACCTTTATTTTAAGGACTTTCAACATAAAAGCATTTGTGATCAGCAAAGCAGGGAACTTTAATGGTTTCAACTTTGATCCAACAGCCAAGTTACCACCTACTTGTTATCTTTCATATAAGTGTATCTGGATATAAACCATTTCGAGTACCTTGCTCTGTAATTTGAATTTGTCTTTTTTCTTTGCCTTCTTCTGTGGGGGCTTATTCCCATTGGCGACCAACCATTCACTACCAACTGTGAACTTCAGGGAAAAGAGAGACTAAATATACCAGAGGTACATTCAAACTTATTAGTCGAAAATAAATTTACAACACCATGGATGAATATGGAAAAAGACAAACAGACAAGCAACAACACAAACAAAAACCATCATAAAAAACAAAAGACTGAACAAAGCAAACCCCACTTTAAGTTTGTGTGATCTCATGTGTTACGGGAAGGAAAAAATACCCTTCTCAAATGCGGCTCCCGTCGTGTTGTTCATGTTTGTACTAACCCGGTTATAAGTCTAATTCGATGATAGGTCACATTTGACAAAATGGGAAGGGATTGTAGTTACGACATCAGGAACATATCCGCTATCATCGAATATCTTTGAAGAGGATATACCATAACGATCAACGGACTTGTAATGGCATTCTTGAAATATTTGGTCTAATAGTTTTCTTGTGAACAGCAACCCTCTATCAAGGAAATCTTGACAGGTTATACAAGCCCTAGAATATTGTATCAACTAACAATTGGGTCTTACATTTCTACTGATTTATTATAAAAACAAACGTTTCCAGATATTTTACTCGAAATGCAGTTAGTTATCTGATACTTGCAACTAAGATGTTTTTCAAGATTAAAGCAATCGCGTTGTAGGGTGCGTTTTTATTAATTTCAAGAAGCCACAGTTTTGAACCATGCTCCCAGAAGTTTTTGACATTGACATTAGGGTATGATGTGTGCGCTTGAGTCTTTCCCCAAACATACTGACAACAAATTTTCTTAATTTGATGTAACATTTATATGAATAAGGAATAAACTATCAAACCCGCTTTTATTTTTGTGTTTGATTGAGAAATTATGGTTTAACCCTAGAAATTGTGGCTGTCACAAATTTATGTAAAGTTTGAAATAAATGCTATTATGAATATTTCACATATTTTATAAAAAAAATTGATAAAACTTTAAAAAGGATGAATGAATTCTCATTCCTTTTTTATTGTCACTTATTTTTATCAAGTTGACGAAAAACAAAAACAGAAACACTAATCACAGAAAACCTGGCCATTATAGCTTTGTTTCTTATTTTATTTTATGCAAGAGAAATATAAGTGTTGTAAGTTGGCAAAATGGCAGGATCATAAAAAACAAAGGCATTTCACACCTGTTAAGTTGCTGGTATAGGATGACTTCTGGTGGGCGGACTCTCAATATCTTTTTTCATTAAATCCTCAACTTCCAAGATATTAATCATTGGGATCCTATATCTCTCGATCAGTTCAATAGCTGCCATATAATCGATCGTGTAATTTTAATCTCGAAAAACTCGCGGCCTCCTCTCTTCCCTCTTTTATTGTTCTAACAAAGCCATGAACGAAGCTATGACTGCTAAAAAAGACACGCGTTTTCCTGTTTTATTAACGTTTCAAATGTACGACTGCGTATACTCAGTAGGGAATTTTCTACCAATAATTCTAGTAAATCGTAGATCGTAAATATTTTGTGAAACGGTCGATTATCATCATCACGACAGATTTCTCGATTTACGACCTTTTGTGAAACGGTGGCCAGGTTTCTGATATAAGACATGTGCAGTGTGCCTCTTAATTTGAAGAGGACGATATAAAAGTTCCACGAACCCATATCCTTTATTAATGTCAATGACGAGTATATCACGATGGCATATTAAGTCTGTGACTGATTTTATTTACAAATGAATATGCGGTCAGAGACTGTGTATATCACGAGTCAACATACAGTCAGTGACTTGGTTTATCACGAATGAATATACGGCGAGTGACTGGGTAAATGACGAATGAATACTAGCATACGGTCAGTGACTGGGAATTATTCCAATATCACGAATGATTATACGGTCATTGACTGGGTATTTGCAGCATACAGAGTCATTGGAAGTCTTTTAGTGTGTTCCAGTTAAAAGTTAGAAAAAGAGATTCCTAAACTTTTAATCTGTTAATTGCTGTTAATAGTTTTTTCGTCTAAATAAATTCGTCTTAAGCTATATGAAAAATCTGCGTACCGACGTATAACAATATTTAGTAATTCATCATCATTTTTCTTTTTACTTTCTGCTTAAAAAAGTTTTATAACAAAAGATAGCTTAATTTGGATGAGCTGAACAGAATATATATTGACCTAATTTTTCGGCAATACGATGATTAACTTTATTTAAAACACTAAAGTGTATTCTGGGTTAAAAAAAAGGCATATAACTGCATTTTTGATAAATAATGATAACACATAAATTATGTAAATATCGTCACCAAATATCAAGGGTTAAAACGTGTATCTGTGCATCTCATAAATGTTAGTTTTTCTTGTCGTATTTTGAAATTGATAAACACAATCAAAGATAAAAAGACAACTATCAGTTGAAATGTTTGCGTTTACAAATGGTTTATTTGCAATTATATAATAAAACTTATTTATCGATATATTTATCCTGTTTAATCTTTATGTGTCTCATTATGATTGTCTACATCTAATCTTTAAATGGTAAATATAGCTCGTATGGAAGGATTGATCAAGAGTTTATCAACTAATCTTAAAATGTGAATGCATATAGATAGTATTTTCACGTGTTATTGATAATAAATATTTCGGTGAAATATGAGTTCTATAAATCAACAGTTCAATAATCTCCCAATGCATTAATTTTGCCGTTGTACTATGTATCTCTTCCGGATCTATCAGCAGTGCATGATGACGAACTTGTCTTTCCTTGACACATTTATTGACTCACGATCAAACCTTTATATTATTTCACTTCTTAAATCTTCAAAAACTGTCAACACTATATTCTTCCAAACAATTACCAAATTTATTAACCCAATTTTGCTTTTGTTGTTATGTGTCCTTACTCTAAGGAGCTAACTTACATTAATTACAGTTAATCCTTCAGTATACATAAAATATAAAAAAAAATGTAAAATGGACATTCTTATATTTCCTGATTACAAACCAGATGTGTATTATTTTTTAAACATGTATATGATTTCGTATTGCCAACTGTAACACATTGTTCTGGATTTGTATATTTCTGTCAGGAAATTGTTCGTATTTATTTGATTCCAAAATGAATAAACGATCATTCCATTGTAGGTATATCTTAAAATAGCAAAATATAGGTTACTTAAGTGAGATTTCTATTTCTACAGAAATTGCCAATTTGGTAAGCAACGTTTTGGTTGAACAATAGTTGAAAAGGCCTTGGTACTAAATTATGAGATTTTGTTGTCTCGTCTTCTCAACTTACTTAGTTAAAACCTACGTTTATGTTACCCCGTACGACATCGTTTGCTAATTTCATTTTTTTCTAAAAATATTTGTCTTTTTATGGTATCAAAGTCATTGTTTCGATCAACAATGAACAGTTAGATTGAAACCAAATCTATAACAGTGTATACTTGTACTTCCTTCTGTTTTACATTTCCTTATACCTTTAGCAATAGTGCGATTTGTTTTTTGAATCTTTAATGTAAACATATGTGAATATGAACATAAATACTGTAACTAGCCTAGTATCCACTCGATACAATTTATAGTGTGGTATCAGGTTTAAAGACAAGAGATATAATTATTAGATATATAGCATTTTATTTTTATACAACTTATTAAGTCAGACATAATATCAACAGAAAAAATAATTTCAACAACATGAATATCCCATATTATAAATTATTACTACCATTTGTTGCATTTACTACTTTGGAGATATGGTGATTTGGAGATATGGTTAAACTTTCTTAGTTTTTGAAAAAATTTCATGTTTCAAGGGGATTGTAATTCCAAAACAATTTAGAAACTATTACTCTTAATTCTGATTGACTGCAACTTTAGTCATTTATTAACTTTGGTTAGAAATATTGCAGCGTTTATATTAATTGGTGCTATCTCCCAAATTACTCCTTATTTGGAGACAGACCCCTTTGCACTTGCAGACTCGAAAAATATATAAGATTTAATGTAGGTTCCCCAAATTAGGGTAAAATATATTGCTAAATGTTTAACATGTTACGTAAGATCCCAATTTAGTTAAGTAACTGCCTCTGAGTCATATTGTGCTCTTAGTAATGGGGTTAGAAGACCGACTTCTGTACATACTTTAACTATATAGCAACAATCACAACGCTTCAAGATTTAACAAGAGAAAATGTGCACACTATTATTACTTATTACACAAATGAAATATTATTAGGAAACGCACCTATTGTAAATATAACTATCATAGACATACATACACAAGTTGATTAGACTAATACAGTTCATTAATATAAGTTTCGAATACAAAGTAAATAATATGCATGCCAAAAATGGGAGTAAAATTAGAAATTCAATTCGTGTAACTTTAAAAGGGCATACGATAGTTAATGTCAACGCCAGGATAATTGCTCAAAACAAGTTAAATAGTGAACACGAGGGATCCATTGAAAAGTTAAAACGCCACAGTTGTGCATTGACAAACAAGGGCACCGAATAGATCAACAGTGTCCTGGTGACAACAGAAGATCTAGCAAAGTCCCTTTGTTTCCGTAAGACATTATTATCTTTTTAGGATCCTTTTTTGTTTAGTCAAAAGCATACATGTGAATGATAAAGGATATCAAAAACAACAATATTATGTCGACGTATGGGTTTTTGTCATTGTGAAAGGCCGTACGAATGTCTACAATTTGTTTACATCCATTTTTCATTTAAAAAAAACAAAACATTGGTGGATAGTTGTCTCATTTGCCATCATACCACATAACCTTTTTTATGATTTAAAATTCGTAAAACTTCAATTGTAACTATATTTATGAAGAGATGTGTCAGCTGTAGTATTTAATATATCATGGTCTTTTATATAGTATTCAGACATGTTGCTGTCTAGCTGTCAGTATCTGCGAGTACTCTCAGGTCGGTACTTAGTGTTGTTTGTTGTTGGGATATACAAGAACCCGGCCTCATCCACTCTGTGTAGTATTTTTATTTGTATCCATCTGATGAGATAAGCCTTTTTCAACAATTTTTTTTTATAATTTATTCTTAGGTGTTAATGCTACACCACTTTTCCAGGTTAGGGGGATGGTTCGGATCCCGCTAACATGTTTAACTCCGCCACATTCTGTATGTATGTGCCTGATCCAAGTCAGGAGTCATAAATTAGGCCGTTAATTTCTCGTTTGAATTGTTTTACATTTTTCAAGGCCGTATGGTGACCTATAGTTAACTTCTGTATCATTTGGGCTCTTGTAGATAGTTGTCTCAATGGCAATTATACCACATCTTCTTTTATATACTAATGAAAATATATAACGATGTTTTAATCCTCTTGTATATTTTCAACTAAAACGCTCTGTTTTTCGCATACATAAAGAGGATGTTAAAAATTTTATACGTGACTTTTTGTAGTCAAGTACAAATGTACCAGGTTTTTTTTCAACAAGTTTGAGAATAACAAATGACATATCCAATGTTGTGACGAATTACATGTTTTATGCTTCAAGGGGTATAACTCAAATTTGAATTTACAAACATTATGTTATTTTTATATTAAAAAAATAATATCGCGTCTAATCAAAATGACATCCTCTCTATTCTAAAACTATTAGTTTTATCTGCTGAAATAGGGGCGAAAGATACCAGAGGGGCATTAAAACTCATAAATCGAAAATAAACTGACACCTCCTTGGTTGAAAAAGAAAAAGACAAACAATAGTACATAAAACACAACATAGAAAACTAAACACTAAGCAACATGATCCCAACCAGAATCTGAAATACTATTTGTTATTTATTTTATCCTTCTAAAATATGACGTCTGATCTAAATGTGCAGTATTAATGAAAAGTCAATTATATGGAACGGATACGTATTCGTGTTTTGTTTGCCTTAAATGAAACATTAAAATGAAAATAAAACCAACAGTACTCCATCAATATATGTAAACTCAACGCTGAATGATGCCACGCGAGACAACTGATTCCACTCTAGTTAATTAATGTTGATTGCTAAGCAATTTTATCATGTTTTACTCCCAAAAAAGAAAAATAGCCATTAACCACTCTTTAAGCCATGTATGGCTACCTTTTTTTTTATTTAAAGGGGGGGGGGGGTAAACTGAAAATTGACAGAAACCCTTGGATATAATTCTTAAAATTTTAATATTTTGCAGGTCATATTATCATGTTTGACCCTAAACCAAATCAAAGAAATTAAACGACAGCAAATATTTAGGCTAACCTGTTGGGTACCACCTTTAAATGGGATTTAGATTTAATTATAAGCACTGAAGAAATGACTCTTATTTGTGGCATGATTTTCAATGAGACATCTATTCACTGGAATTAAAATGAAATTAAAACACATTCAACAAAAATATATCGAAACGCCTGTTAAGCTTTACAAATAAATGTAGTACTAAATAGCAGGCAAAGTAATAGCCAAATTTGTATCTACTGTCTTTTATGCAGGATTTGTTTTATTACTTGTTATTGGTTTTGAACTAGATAAAATTGAGAATGGAAATGGGAAATGTGCCAAAGAGACAACAACCCGACCATAGAAAAAACAACAGCAAAAGGTCACAACAGGTCTTCAATGTAGCGAGAAATTCTTGCACCCGGAGGCGTCCTTCAGCTGGCCCCTAAACAAATATATACAGTTGAGTGATGAACGCCATACTAATTTCCTAATTGTACACAAGAAACTAAATTAAAATCATACAAGACTAACAAAGGCCAGAGGCTCCTGACTTGGGACAGGCGCAAAAATGCGGCGGGGTTAAACATGTTTATGAGATCTCAACCCTCCCCCTATACCTCTAGCCAATGTAGAAAAGTATACGCATAACAATACGCACATCTAAATTCAGTTCAAGAGAAGTCCGAGTCTGATGTCAGAAGATGTAACCAAAGAAAATAAACAAAATGACAATAATACGTCTGATGTCAGACGATGTAACCAAAGAAAATAAACAGAATGACAATAATACATAAATAACAACAGACTACTAGCAGTTTACTGACATGCCAGCTCCAGACTTCAATTAAACTGATTGAAAGATTATGCTTTCATCATATGAATATCAGGCACAATCCTTCTCGTCAGGGGTTTAGTGTCATACCATCATGACATATATGACAAGAACATAACCCGTGTCATGCCAACAACTGTTTTTTGAATAAATGTGTTAAGTTCCGATGCAAAGACCTTATAAGTGAATCAATATTAACGCTAAAATATGCAATCTTTAATGACCTGAAAACAGTATCGTAACTATATCCCTTCTTTAAACATTAGTCTGTTTAAAAGTTTTGTTCGTTTCTGAGGTGAATACTGACATTTTTGTGCTTTATAAAGAATATTTCCATAAAAAATTGGATTTGAAATACCTGAACGTGAAATAAGTCTGCATGTTGAGCTATATTTACGAATGATGTCCTTATACCGATGATAAAATTTAGTAAATGTTTTGACTAGTTTGTGATATCGAAAATCCTGGTGTAATAATTTTTCAGTAATACATAAATTTCTCTCGTTAAAATCTAAAACGATGTCTAAAACTGCGAGTACTTCCAGATCTATATATAGTGTTTATGTTTTTGGAATACAAGTATCCAGTCACGCCCACATGTTTTGTAATATGTATTTCTATTTGTATCCATCTGAAAAGTTAAGCCTTTTTCAACTTGCTTTTATAGTTTGATCTTAAATGATACTTTAACACCTCTGTCCTAGATTAGGAAGATAGTTGGGATCTCGTTAACATGTTTAATCCCGCCACATTCTGTACGTTTGTGCCTGTTCCAAGTCAGGAGCCTGTACTTCAGTGGTTTGCGTTTGTTTCTGTGTAACATATTTGTTTTTTGTTCATTTTTTGTACATTAATAAAGCCATTTAGTTTTAGTTTTCTCGTTTGAATTGTTTCACAACTGTGATTTGTGGGCCTTTTACAGCTGACTATGCGATATATGTATTGACCATTGTTGAAGAGCGTACGGTGATATATAGTTGTTAATTTCTAAGTCATTTGGCCTTTTGTGGAAGGTTGTTGCATTGACAATTACATAAAATCTTTTTTTCATATAAACAAAGATATGAAAAATACTTTCCACACACTTAAACACTAATACATTCTATTCGTAGCGATCCAGTTATGGCTTTATCTTCACTTTAAGTTTGACCCTTACATACTAAAAATACTACTTTTCAATTACGAGTCATCAAATAAGCACGTAAGCACATAAGACGTGTAACCATTTTAATATCTGTTCTTCGAAGCACCTTACTAATTTAGTTGAATTTGACAACACTACACTAACATGTTCATTTTTTTCTTTTACGATGGTGATTCTACCATCCAACCTTAGTAATGACTTTGAGTTGTTATTTCAATTAGAACATAAACAAATATAGCTCAGACGTCGATAATTCCCTACATGACTGATTGTATTATATTAATTTTACCGACCAAGACAGCTACTCAGTGACAGTGAGAATCCGTTAAACAGATATTTTACAGGTCTGCAAAACTTTCACTGACAGACGAAAAATACCATCGGTCACTCTTGTAAAATATTGATATATTCAAAATGAACATTTGATCAAACGTGGGTGAGGATTGGAAAATTAGACTTTTAATGTAAACACGGCCAGAATGTAGAGAGTCACTGAAAAAAATGTTTGCCATACAACATGCTACTTTTAGATCTCCTAAAGAGGTGTTGCAATGGTTCCCTGACATGCAAAGAGAAAATGTATTCTCTACAAACTTCAACATTCCCATTCCGACCAAAGCATGCTAATTCTTTATAAATTTATCATGGTAATTTTTATGAGTTTTACTTGTAGATGCAAAAATACATGTGTCCATATTTATATTCTTAGGTCAACCTTTTAAGTATAGGAGAAGATGCAAATACAAAAAAGAAATATTAAAACAATGATACCGGGCATAGTGTGTGCTGTGTAATTTAGAAGCTGCGTTGAGCTTTAACATCTCCTTCCGATAAAGTTGACATTGTCATATGATCATACGAAGCTCCTCTGTATTTATACAACTTAGGCATTCAAAGTTTAGAGTGGATCGTTCCTGATGAAAGTAAATCACTAAAACAGTTACCTTTCTGTGAGGTGTAAAAAGCCGAATGTGTTCTGGTTGGCAATTAATATTAGGACTCACCTACACAAATAGAAAGCCTCTACCATCCTCCTACAAACCCCTGCGGCAATGTGGAATCTAATGTTCATTTAAAAAACAACGATATTTTGTTTTTGGAAATCTGGGTCCTTAACGCTCTTTAACTACGTACTTTATTTGCCCTTTTCATTCAAACGTCACTGATCATGATGAGTTTTTGAAAAGACGAAACGCGTGTCTGGCGTGCAAAATTTAGATCATATCATGATCTATGATTATTTATTGATAAAAGAGATATAACAAAGAAGACACAATAGTATATATTGTCAGGTATTTTGTCCAAATAATGATAGTCATGTAAAAAATTAGAGACAGTCAGTTCAGATTTTAAGTAAAAAATGAAAGTTCGATGTTATCATGCTAATGTTTTAAATTTCTTTTCTTTTTTCCCGCAATTTTTTTCATGATGAGACAATATATTATAAAAAGAACAAAACAAAAATACCAAACTTCGATCGCCAGATATCAAAACGGAGAGTTCGTAGTCAAACGGCAAAATTAAAAGCTCATACACATCAAACGAACGGATAATATTTATTATATTTCCATCTTGATTTCGAAATTTTCTTATGTAGAAATGGGTGGATTAAACTTGGTTAATACATGTAATAGCTAGCTCAACCTCTCACTTATATGCCAGTCGCAAGAAGTTCATCTATCTTGAAAAGAATGTGTTAACAAAACAAACAGTCCTAATAGGAAAACATGTCATAAATACATGTAGATGTACATCACTCATGGATGTGTCGTTGACGGTGAAGAATGTAAAGATAAAATCACAAAAATACTCAACTCCGTGTATGATTCAAAAACGGAAAGATCCTAATCAAATGGCAAAATCAAAAGCTCAAACACATGAATCGAACAGATAACAACTTGACACAAGTATGTATATTTTAAAATATTAGAACTATATAAACTGTTTTGAATTGTCTGTAACGCTCTCATGATCTCAGGAGAAAACCAGATAAAACAGCTCCTTTTGAAACAGTTACCAGAGATCCATGCGGTCGCAAAATATTGTAAGCTGGAAATCTTGATTGGATATGTTTGTAAAGCAACGGAGAATCCGAGAAACTTCCAGTCATGAATATTGTTCTTAGTCCTTCTAATTCAGTTTTTTTAAGCAACTGTTCTACATGTCTATTAATTGCATTTGCTGGTTTATCAAAAAGCGCTAGCAATTCCTGTATTGGAAAAACAATTTTATCTCCTACTTTTGTAACACCTTTTTCTGATTGAAATTCCGAGACTGTTTTCATTGTGTATTCCTCCAGCAATGCTTGGGGAAATCGTATTTTAACTTTCTTAACATTTCTTAAACCAACTTCTCTTCTCTGATCTTCCAGGTGCTTCCTTGTTTCAAGACAGTCGTTTGTATTTGTTTTTTCAAACTTTTGCCAAGTGTCGACTCCAAAGATTCCAATAACTAGTTTAAGAAACTCATTATCTACTTCTTTTCCTCCACATTGTACTACCATTGGCCGAAATAATTCAACATGTTTATTATCTTTTTGACTCTGATAAGCTGTGATAATGACCATGTCTTCTGTAAAATATACATAAATTTATTTCTCTATGCTCAATTTAATTGATTCTTGTTTTCATTAGAAGTTAAAATTCACTGCGAAGCAGAAATACATCTTTTCAGTGTAAACATATTTCATCTCGTTACAGTATATAACAGAAGAAATGTGCACGAATTCGTAGTTTATTATCAATATTCTTCCCAGGTAACAAGAGATGCGATTGATTTGTTTACCAGTAGTCCTGGATACTTAATTGGTAATTACACTGACATACTTTCTAATGATTTTGGTGATAAACAAATGTACATTATACATGTTATAAGATAGGTCATACGTCTTTTGATGAAGATTATCAAGGCTTTTATCAACTGCATTGTCATTATGGTGTATGTTGGACTACTTGATTAACATGATTAAGAGAAAGACATAATGTACCTCCACAATCTAGAATCATAAACTTTTCTGTGTTATTACATACACTCCTGGTACCAGTTTTGTCTCCTTCAGATGCTAGACATGTTTCATCCTTCCACATTTTACAATAGATAGCCATTGCATCAGGTGCACAAATTAGAGATACCATTTTATCATCAAAGCCTGCCTGTAAATAAATTGCTGATGTTAGCATAAAATATTATTGTGAAATGTAAATTTATTTGACACAATTCGTCATATTTTGCAGCGTTGTAGTGTTAGAAAAATAGCAAATACATTAGTTACCCAAATTTGAACTAAGTTAGACCGAACCGAAAATATAAACATATACCAAAGATATCATTGTTTGAGATATGAGACACACCCCAAAAACCTACATACACTTACTTTTCGGAGAAAACTTTGTTTCATTGTTAGAAACCGATTAATTTGATTTGATGTTGTTCATAATATCCTTATCTACCACCAGAAAATGTAAATGTATATGGCAAACAACAGTATATAAAAAAAAAGATAGAAGAAAAACTGCCGGTGGGGATCTCATGTGCCACGGAAGTATTTCAGATCCTGCTCCACATTTAACGCTTCGTGTAACTCTTAATTGGAGGAAAGATATTATGGAAAGCAATTATCGTTGTTAACAGATTTCACAAATATTTGAAAAAAAACCCATCATTTTGGTACTGATAATCTGATTTCTTTCTTTTCGAAGCACTAACTATGAATTTGATGTTTTTAATTTGTCACTCACGTAATAAGTATTGGAAATGTAATTATTAATTTTTAAACATTATCATGATTATCACTCATCCGCAATGCATGACATAGAGAAACTAAATGACTTAATATTATAAGGTATAAACAAAATACATTCAGTATGTATATTGACATTATATTGTTTACTCAAATTGGGAGGCTAACGTTGGTAAGAAAACATTTTTCACAAGGCATGTTCAGTGTAAAGAATCAAAGGATCAACAAAACAACCAAAACTTATTTCTTTTATAAATTTATACAAAAGAGGGGCGAAAGATACCTGTACCAAGTCAGAAATATGACAGTTTATGTCCATTCGTTTTTGATGTGTTTTGTCATTTGATTTTGCCATGTGATTATGGACTTTTCGATTGGATTCTACTCTGAGTTCAGTATTATTGTGATTTTACTTTAAACTAGAGGGACAGTCAAACTCATAGATTGACAATACACTGACAACGCCATAACTAAAAATAAAAAGACAAACAGACAAAAAATAGTACACAAGACACAACATAGAAAACTAAAGACTACACAATAGGTAAATACCTATTTGCTGAAAAACAATCAAATGATTCAGTTTGTGTGCTGACATGAAATGTAATTGATGCGGAATATTTCTGTAAATTCACTGAGCAATTGAATTGATTAAAAATATTAAGGTGTGTGTTCCTTCCAGGCATTAAAAGCAATATTAACTCGTGGTTTTGTATTCTTTCGTCTTATCATACCTTAAATTGCGTCATACATGTCACTTAAGTAACACAATTGACATTACAAAACTCATCAAAGATACATGATAAGGTATGCCAGACACTCATTTAGCGCTATAGAACCAGGTTCAACTCACCATATTCTACATTTGAAAATGCCTGTACCAAGTCAGGAATATGACAGTTGTTGTCCATTCTTTTGATATCATTTATCATTTGATTTTATCATTTGATTAGGGACTTTCCGTTTTGAATTATCCCCGGGGTATTTGTAATTTAACTTTTTACTACAACCAAGTCGATGTCAAGTTTCTTTACTGCTGGTGGATACTTCCTCGAGGGCATCATTAACTTGGTAGCTGTATGCATGATGAGTACAAATAATACAAAGAACAAACCGACTGGAACGTCGCTCTGGTTGCCAATATCCTACTTTGCTGCACGGAGTACTGTAGCATTTGATTTATGTGTTCCACGGTATATCCTCCGGGATTTCCCTGATTTGACGTGTGTTCAACCAGAAGGTAAATACTATTCAAAAATTTAGATACTTTTTTTAATTAAAGCCATGTTCGGTCAATATTTTCGACCGTTTAAAGACACCTGCTACAGGTGAATCAACACCTATCATTTCTTCTTGTGAACATAAAAAGGGAAAAAGGGGCACGTGTATGACATGTGATATGTTAATCATGACACCTGATATTACCAGTAATTTAACATCTAAAATATTTACTAAATCTGTCGAGCCTTTGGACTGTTCCATGCACAATCTCGTGTACGGAACCGAAGGTACTTTCTGTGGACTACTTCATGATGGTGAAACTCGTCAAACTTTGCGTAAAAGAATTAATCAACACAGGTCTGATAATAAAGATTCGCAGTTTAGGGTTCTTTATGACCATTTTAATCAACCACACCATGATCCTTCTTTATATATAAAAGGACGCATCATCGAGAAAATTTATCACCACACAAATAATCCTGTACGAAGTACTCCTTTCCGTAAAGAAAGAGAAAATATCTGGATAAGAGAATTAGGGACTGCAATGCCAATTGGTTGTAATGATAATGTCAAAGGAGTAGGAAATAGGTTAAGCCCTGCAGTGATGTTAATGTAATGAGTTTATTTAATACTACCTTTCGACAACAACGTAGTCATGGGCAAAAACATTACAATCGGCCTAATGTAAAAAAAAGTCTTCTAAATTTAGACTGCTATCTGGAAGCTTTAATGACCTTTTTTTCACATATTCATTTACAAGGGTTACATTTGATTAGAGCTATTCTTTTTTCACTGCCTTTTGTTTTTCATGAATAAGAGATTTTGCATTTGACAAAGGAGACATCAAAACATTTTCTTCAATATACAAACCTGTCAGTATTATTTGTGATGTAACTCTTTTCTCTCTTTTCGAACTTCGAATCTTTTTTAAGATCGGAGCCTTTACATGAGGAAAAGAGGAAATTCCTTCCTGTCTACTTTATTAATAGAGGAATTGATGCAACCAACATCTGCAACGATCTACATCACAAGTAGGTAACATCTAAAATACCTATATATTTTCAAAACCAGTCTTTTCCTATTGTATCCTACAGTATTTCAAAAACCATTGCACCAAAAGTATTCAACTATAAACAAGCATTGCAGGACCTTGATTAAGAACAATACCTAAAACAACCTCTGCATGCCATGTGACTGTTCCAACTCGCCTTATATTTACAGCCCTTCTGACCATGATATAACTGGGGATCTAAACATAATTCAACAAAAAAATCTCCGAAAGGTGATTTCTAATGGTCCTAATTTTAGAGAACCCCAACACATCAATTGGAACCATAATTTCAAAATAATTATGGATACCATTGAAGACTGTGTGAGATAATGGGCTAATCGAGAAGTTGAAATTGACACTTTGTCAGAATGGGTCAAAACTATCAGGTCTCTGATAAAACGTCGCCTTCATAAGTTGGAAAACTGTGTGAATAATCGACCAAAGTCCGTTTTCAGAGACAAAGAGGCCGTGAAATGTCTAACATTGTCTAACATCTCTTCATGATAAGGATGTTGTTGTTCAAATAATGATGTCTTTGTATGTAAATCGTATTACTACGAATGTCTTGTAAAAGAATTAAGAATAAATGAGCACTCAATTAGTCCTTCACACAAAAACATATCATTTAACAAGGATGAGAGTTTGGCAAATCACAAGTCCCCTATGGTTTCAATGAACATTACATTGAACAACAAATAGGAGGACTTACTTGTTTGTATTGTATGCCAAAGCTTCACAACACTTCGTACAAAAACAGTATATTGAAGGCTCATCTCCATGTTCCAATAATGAATTGTTCATTAGATTGACTAAAAGTATGTCCGTAGTGAAAGAGGGTCTTCAGAAATACTGTTAAACTGTTTACTCAAGTAGTGGTATAAGCCATATTTGGATTCTTAAAAATTCTAAAGAACTTTTAAATCTCGGTCCTGAAATTTTTGGAAACTTTGGATTATTTCACCCTATATGCCACCATTCACCATGTGAAATTATATTGTTTGATAATACTTTAAACGACAAAATTTCTAACTATGTGACGTTTACATTTTCTGGCGGGAAAAACGCGGAGCAAAGAATGTGGTTTTTATATTTGCTAGAGTTTTTTGTGCTTTTTTGTTTAATATTTGTTTGTTTTGAGATTATGGCACAGCGATGACTGCTATACCCATTTTTTGTCTTTTTTTTTTTACATATTATGTCTGTTTTATTCACCCATCGTTGTAAATATATCGGAATTTGATGCGACTGCCATACAAGTGAGAGATTTAGCTCTATAAAACCAGGTTCAATCCACCATTTTCTAAATTTGAAAATGCTTGTTCCAAGTCAGGAATAGGACAGTTGTTGTCAATTTGTTTGATGTGTTTTATCGTTTGATTATGCCATTTGATAAGTGAGTGACTTTCCGTTCTGAATTTTACTCGGAGTTGAGTATTTCTGTGATTTTACTTTTTTTCTATTATATGCGACCCAAAAACATTTGAAAAGTCAAAACAAATATGACAAAGATATGTGATGGTGTATAACATAAAACGACTAAGGCATCATATACCTGGTGATAGCAAACTTTAAGTTGGAATAATGCTGTCATTCATCAACAGTTCAGTTACAAAAAAAGAACATATCAATGATACTTTATCAGCTGCAAAAAGTGTTGATTCATAGACTAGTGATGCCATTTGGGACAAAAAGGTTTTGTTTTAATGGGTTGATTTATTGTTAAACACAAGATTTGTCAATAGTTACCTGACTGGCTGCATGTCTCATAAACTGTTTACCATGATCTGACCAAAACGTTGGCACAGTGATTATCCAGTGAATATCACCCGTCTTTAAATTATCAATTGACCGTTGCATATAATTAAGGACATCGTCTTTCAAAAACTTCAAACATTCTGAAAATACCATCACGGTTGAGAACTTCCTGCCATTGACATCTTCGAGGAGCTGATATGATCTTTTTCCTGTATTCTGTACGGAACATTTTTAGTAATTATATAAAACAATTTAACTACAACGATATTTGTAAGGGTTAAACATGGATATATCTAGCTCAAATCAAGGATACCTTAATGTTATTCACGAAGAAGCTTAAAGCAGTTTTTTGTCTACAGAGCCCATGGCCAAAAACATCTAGAGTACAGACAATAGATATAGGAAGATGTGGTGTGAGTGCCAACGAGACAACTCTCCATCCAAATAACAATTTAAAAAAGTAAACAATTACAGGTCAATGTACGGCCTTAAGTATGAATAGACGAAACGGCTACTTTCAAATGTTTGACATGAAAATTGGTTTTTTAACAACAACAGAAACGATAACAAATTTAAATATGATATCAAGAAATAACCGCCCTAATTTCCACTTAAAAACACAGACCAAGTTGATTAAAATTTAGTACACATATAGATTTTATATTTTACTACAACTTAACTATACACTGCTTATTTTCTCTAAAGTGTCTTAATTGTTCTGACAGACTGAAATTAATATAACGTTCACTTTTCAAATTGTATTAATGCACGATAACCTTGAATGATAGGAATAACAAGAATGTGTCCATATTACACGGATGCCCCACTCGCACTGTCATTTTCAATGATCAATGGACCGTAAAATTGGGGTAAAAACTTTAATTTGGCATATAAATTAGAAAGATCATATCATGGGTAACATGTGAACTAAGTTTACAGTTGATTAGACTTCAACTTCATCAAACACTACCTTGACCAAAATCTTTAACCTGGACTTTTCACTATCATTTTTTATGTTCAGTGGACCGTGAAATTGGGGTCAAAACTTTAATTTGGCATTTATATTAGAAAGATCATAGCATGGGTAGCATGTGTACTAAGTTTAAAGTTGATTGGACTTCAACTTCATCAAAAAACTACCTTGACCAAATACTTTAACATGAAGCAGAACGGACGAACGGACGCACAGACAGACAGACGGACGGACAGACGAACGGACGTAAAGATCAGAAAACATAATGCCCCTCTACTATCGTTTTTTGGCAAAAAAACAAATATTTATAATGGTTGGAAATCTACACACGCAGAACAATCGGTTCTACAAAGAAAACAGTGAGAGGATTTTCCGGTTATGCTTGCATGTAGTAATTGTCATCGCTTCGAACATGTCGAAAGGTATGTACATTTTCAAATTGCAATTTTCTAATTCAACTGATAAAAGTATTGAAAATCGGAGAATGCTATGCTGTGGTGAATACTTAACTAAGAGACATATACATCATTTACTGTTGTGCGTGGAGTAAAATTAATTTTTCCACGAGTAATTGCCGAAAAAAAGAGACATTCAAATTTTGAGATGGTTCTATTAACTGACCCACAAGTTTTTTTCTTTTTCTGTAAACGGGATTAAATGTCGTTTTAGGTGGCATGTACATATTCGGTGTTGAAACGAATATGGTCATTTTAATATAAAAACTGTTTGCAAAAGTATGAATTTTTTTAAATACTTAGGATTTTCTTATTTCAGGCTTAGATTTTTTAAGTCGTATATGGCTATTTTTTTTTTTAAATTTGTGGTTCTTTTTTTAATTTTGTGGTTCTTAATGCTCTTCAACTTTATACTTGTTTTGCTTTATAGCTGCGTCGCTGATGAGTCTTATGTTTATGAAACGGGCGTCTTGCGTGCCAAATTATAAACATGGTGCCCTTGATAACAATTTAACAAATATCAAGCGTAGTTATTAGCATGATTTATAATAATTATGGATTTGTTTTAAAAATGTCCTTACCATACTTCTTTGTTGACGTCCTACATGAATTATCTCGTCAATAAACAGACCATTGATGAATCCTTTAAAATATTTCCATCCTTTTGGTGCATCTCCTCCGTCTATCAATGTTGCATATTTTTCTTCTGCTTCGTATCCAAAGCTGTGAAACTTGTCGTCGGGTGTAAATAAAGCTACCGTAGATGTTGTTTCTGTCAGACAACCATCTCTTGCTATCCATCCGCTTTTTGAGTGAATATTGGCAAAACATTCCTTTAATGTTTGGTCAAATGAAAAAGCCCAAGCTGATTGTGTCGTTCCTAATTCTGATGCAACTACCGTTAAAGCAGTTTGATGCGTTAAATTGCCTGATACAATAAAAAAAAGAAGTATCACTTTGTTTATTTTTTTCTTATTTGAATTGGAACTCATTCTTATAAAACAATGTCCGAAATATCGTGAGCCTAAATCCAACAATTGGAAATACATGTTTCAAATTTTGATTGATTCAGTCGAGGATTATGCCAGGCAATGGACTAAGCGCGAGATAGACGACGTAGACACTCTTTCCGAATGGATTAAGGCAGTGAGGTCGTTGATACAAACCAGAATTTAGAAACTGAATGGCTCTATCAATGCCCATACTACGTCAATCTTTAAAGACCCAAATGTTGCCAAACACCTATCCTACCTCCATGACAAATATGTTGTTGTCCCCGCAGATAAAGCCCCAAACAACATCGTTTTTGTCTGTAAAACTCATTACATTAACTGCTTGATAAACGAATTAGGTATTGACAATTCACTTGAAAACTCAACATATATCCTCTATATACACTTACCAAAGAGGAAATCCTGGATAATCATAGGTCTGTTCTATGTTCCTTTGGAATTTCAACCAAAGATGAAGAACTGTATCTTCCATCACTGTATTGGATACCTAAACTACAGAAGTGTCCTTACAGACAACGGTATATTACTGGGTCTTCCAAGTGCTCCACAAAACCTCGTTCTAAATTATTAACATCTATTTTATTAACAATCAAAGACGGGCTTCAAAATTATTGTGAAACTGCCTATTCTAGAGGTGGCGTGCATCAGATGTGGATACTTAAAAATTACAAAGATCTTTAAGGGTACATACAATCTAACTCTCTTTCATCTTGTAACAGTATTAAAACATTTAACTTTTCTACTCTTTACACAAGTATTCCACATTCAAAACTAAAAGACAAATTGAAAGAGTTGGTATTGCTTTGCTTCATAAAAAAGAATGGCCAACGTAGAAACAAGTATCTTGTCTAATGGAGGGATACATCCTACTTTGTAAAGGATCACTCTGATTCAAACAAAAAATTCTCTAAAAATTATATTGTCAAGATGCTTGATTTCTTTATTGACAACATATTTGTTACGTTCGGAGGACGTGTTTTTCAACAGACTGTTGTCATTCCAAAAGGAACAAACTGTGCCGACTTGTTTCTTTATTATTATGAGGCTGACTTCATGCAGGAACTTCTTAGGAAGAAAGATAAGAAGTTAGTCATATCCTTTAACTCTACTTTCCGCTACAAAGATGATGTTAGTTTACTATATAATTCAAAATTTAGTGACTATGCGGAACGCATCTATTCCATCTAACTAGAGATAAAGGATACTACAGATACAGTTAATATAACAAAGAAGATGTGGTATGATTGTCAATGAGACAAATATCCACAAAAGACCAAAATGACACAGACATTAACAACTATAGGTCACCGTACGGCCTTCAACAATGAGCAAAGCCAATACCGCATAGTCAGCTATAAAAGGCCCCGATAAGACAATGTAAAACAATTCAAACGAGAAAACTGACGGCCTTATTTATGTAAAAAAAAATGAACAAAAAACAAATATGTAACACATAAACAAACGACAACCACTGAATTACAGGCTCCTGACTTGGGACAGGCACATACGTAAATAATGTGGCGGGGTTAAACATGTTAGCGGGATCCCAACCCTCCCCCTAACCTGGGACAGTGGTATAACAGTACAACATAAGAACGAACTATAAAAATCGGTTCAAAAAAGCTTAACTCATCAGATGGACAAAAATACAAGTGGACGTGGCCCGGTACTTATACATCCCGACACAAAAAGACACAATGAACAGATCTGAGAGTACTCGAAGTTATCTCACAGCTAATTCAAAGCCACTAACAACTAATAAAAAAATCATGCATCTAAGACTAAACTATCAATCCGTACACATCCAACATCCAATGGATTTAGTGTAAAGACGTCAGAAACAGCCAGAGAAAAACATGACCTTGTGCAATGCCAAGTTACAGGTAACGACAGATTGTAGATCAATGAATATGTATATACATATAACATACTAGTGATATTTAGTTAGCTTTTAAATTACTGATAACAAAATCAATATGTATACCAATAAAAACAAAATTTAATGATCTTATTACAGTGTTGAATAGGTAATCTTTTAGAATAAGTTTATTTAAAGGAGCGAGTTTACATGGATTATTTCTAAATTTTCGGGCACGGTTAACAACATTTCTGTAAAAATGAGGATGTGCTATCCCGTTTGAAATAAGTTTTCTACAGGTACAACCGAACTTCAAAACCAAGTCTTTATATCTATGAAAAAAATTAGTAAAGGTTTTAAGTAATTTATGGTAACGATATCCCTGGTTTAATGATTTACCAGTAATACATTGGTTGCGTTGGTTAAAATCAAAAACGTCACAATAGACACGGGCATAGCGAACAAGTTGTTAAATATAAACACCGTAAGATGGTGCAAAAGGAACATCAACATCTAAAAATGGAAAATTAACAATGGGGAACGACAAATCGTCTCTTTTGTCGTAAATTTAAGTGTGGAGTTTCCCGTTTAAAACCGAAATATCTAAATCCAGGAAAGGACAGTTATTACCGAATAAATTTGATTTATTTAAAGTAAGTTCCTTGGGGTAAATTTCAGCAGTATATTGAGAAAATTCTTGATTATTTAACGAAAAAATATCATCAAAGATAACGGTTGTTGAATTTATCAATGAAATGCAATTTCGACGGGTCTTTACTGAGTTTAGTCATGAACTGTGATTCGTTACAGTACAAAAACAAGTCTGCTATTTAAGGGGCACAATTAGTGCTCATGGGGATACCTACAACCTGTCGATAAACTTTGTTGCCGAAACGTACATAAGTCGGCTTCATATCTTGACTTACATCTAGAAATTGACAATGAGTGTCGGTTAAAAACAAAACTTTACGACAAAAGAGATGATTTCAGTTTTCCCATTGTGAACTTTCCATTTTTAAGTAGCAACATTCCAGAAGCACCTGCATACGGGGTATATATCTCCCAATTGATACGATATTCCCGTGCTTGCATTTCCTATCATGATTTTCTTAATAGAGGGTTGCTGCTCACAAGGAAGCTATTAAACCAAGAGTTCCAAATGATGAAGTTGAAATCATCCCTTCTTAAATTTTACGGACGCCATCACAAGTTGGTTGATCGTTATGGAATAACCGTTTCACAAATGATATCGGATATGTTCCTTACGTCGTAACTACAATCCCCTTCCCTTTCATGAATGTGACCTACCGAATTAGACTATTTACCGGATTTTTTATCACATAAGCAACACGACGGGTGCCACATGTGGAGCAGGATCTGCTTACCCTTCCGGAGCACCTGAGATCACCCCTGGTTTTTGGTGGGGTTCGTGTTGTTTATTCTTTAGTTTTTCTATGTTGTGTTATGTGTTCTATTGTTTGTCTGTTTGTCTTTTCATTTTTAGCCATTGCATTGTCAGTTTAATTTAGATTTATGAGTTTGACTGTCCCTTTGGTATCTTTCGTCCCTCTTTTAAAATGGTTGTCAGCGTCATTCATTATGATGTTGAAAATCTTTAAACGATTTTTGCATGAATGATACATGTCATATATAGATCACATTAACAATGAACAATGAAAATAAGGATAGAATTGTAAGAAAATTGTAAGACTCAAAATTCAACTTCATATAGGAGTAAAGACAGTATCCCTTATTAACGGCCTTGTAAAGGTGTATATGTTACAGTGAATTTGTATAATCAGGGATTATGTAGAATCCCTGGTTTTTCCAGGAATATGTAGAATCACTAAAATCATTAGTGATTATATATAATCCCTGAAAATGACTAGTGATTTTACTCACTGAATATTTTAATAATCATTCGTATAAATTCCCTAATATGATTTCAGGGATTATGAATAATTTATTGATCCTTTGTTTTGATAAACAAAATTAATATAGACATTATATTTTTTTTTCATCTTTCTTGCCAGATGAAATCATTTTGCTTTTAAACACAGAGGATGATCTAAAAGATATAACCAACATAGGGTTTCGAGATAAAGTTGAAGACTTCAAAATTGATAATATAAACATTCCCTTGATAGCGATAACTTTACATGTATTGTTTGTTTTTTAAATCCAGCGTCAAATAGATATTCATGTTCTATTTGTATATCCACAGAGCATGTTATGTGTGGTACATGCAAAAAAAGTAGTGAAGAAGATTATGAAATATATGGTTGCTTTTGTTTTGTTTTGTTCAAATGAAGAAGAAATTTAAACTGTAAGAATTTAGGCATCTAAATGTATAAAAAAACAGGCAGAACTTAGGATTGACAAGAAGAACACAATTTTAGAGGAAGTTTGCATTTGGTGTAATATTCTCATAGCAATTCTACAGGGTAAAAAAGGAAAGGGAAACAAAAACAAAAACATATTGGCAATTGTTCCAAAAATGTGTGAAAAAGGATATCGCCTAGCCACAAAACATAGTGTCTTTATTGCTCGAGGAAGTTCAAGTTTGCAAATTCCCAATTATTTTTGTTAATCATATTTTTTTTTGGGGGGGGGGGGGGGGGTGTAACCTTCTGATGTTTTTTACCTGAACAATTTACTTCTCTTAGGCGTGTCTTTAAAATCTGATTCGATATGTGCAGGAAATTTTTTTTTTAAATGTGGATATTGTGGTAAAACTGATACATGTATGAAGCATATTATTTTAATATATTGTGTTTCACGTTTTAATATAGTGTGCCTAACATCTAAAAAAATGGGGTTATCATTTTGATATATTGTGCTTAACATTTTACAATTTATGTTACTTTTTAGTGATGTTTTTATTTGATTTTATAGAATACATTATTTTACTTTAAAATCATTTTCTTAATAAATAAAACTATTTCATTTCAGTTATTATGTAGAATCCCTGACGTTTTTTCTAGTGATTATACATGTACATAATCCCTGAAAATTTTAGTGATTATATATAATCCCTAAACTAGCCAGTGATTCTACATAATCCCTGAATATTTCAGGGATTCTACTTAATCACTGATTATACAAATTCACTGTAACATATATATGCCAGTTGAAACGATATTCATGATATTCCATGGCTTGATTTTCCTATCATGATTTCCCTTAGAGAGGGTTGCTGCTGGCAGCTGAAACTTTTTAAATTAAGATTTCCAAGGAGTGAAGTTTAAAACCTCTTTTGTGGTTGACACTATGAATATCCGTTTCGCAGATGACAGCAGATAATTTGGATTGTCGTTGGATTACTATCCCTCCAATTCCCTCGATTTAACTACCGAATTAGATTTATTACCGTGTTGGTACTAACATGAACAACAAATCAGAGCTCCACGTGGATCATGAACAACCTACGCTTGCAAAAAATGAGATGACCCCAAGTTTTTTGTTGTGTTTTTGTTTTTCAGTCTTTAGTTCTGTTTTAAGCAAAGGCGTCATCAATACTTAAAAAATGTGATACGGTTGGTCAGGAGACAATTCTTCACAAGACACCAAATGACAAAAAAAAATAACAATTATAGGCCAACGTACGGCTGTCAACAATGAGAAAAGTCCCTACCGCATAATCATCGATAAAAAGCACCGAACTGACAAATATAAATCAATTCAAAGAATAATGAAACGACAAAACTTATAAACAAAATAGTGAAGGAAAACATGTATATATCACAGCAACAAACGACAACCACTGAACCACATGTTCACCCGGAACAGACACAACAAATGTTAAACGTGCCAGCGTGCACCAAACCCTCTCGTCTCTCTTTTTAGGGAAGTTTTATCCTAATAATCTTCTACCTGAAGCTATCCTTATATGATGAGAGGAAACAGTGGACAAGATAACGAGCACCTTTGGTTCCCATGGGATTGCGATTTGTTGAGAAAAAAAAATAATTATAATCATGGTACCTTTGATAACTTATCTATTTTATATTATATTTTACTGATAATAAAAAGTCATCACAATTAAATATTTCAGTTACAATGTACTCTTGTATCTACAAGACGCCTTTGTTAAGAGATTTGTCAATCTAGTATATACAAATACTACTAGTATACTCCATTTTAAACATAAACAAAATTGTCAGTATATTTATCATATGTGTACATGCGTTTAACAATTCTTTAATCTATACTTACATGTAACTCTTCATAAAGGATCTATGCAAATTTGAAACTAGCTATGTTATTTTAGTTTAAAACATAAACTACTTACTTTCCAAAACAATATCAGTTAGAATCTCACATGCATCTTCCAGACTTCTTTCCCCTTGTACATTATAAATGCTTGTGTAGCTATTTCTAATTTTGTAATAATTTGATTAAGAAACATTTTTTTAAAGACACAAAATGTCCGTACCAAGTCAGAAACTTTAAGTTGTTAACCATTCTTTTGTTATATATTCTTATACAACACAGGTCTACCCCCTTATGATGTTTTAATGTTAATTACCTTCATTTGGTTTGATTCTTTCTTTAATTTCATCCACATAATGTATTGCCAGGTTGCTGGCAATTCCAATTTTATTATCAATATTACTGGAAAAAAATATATATGTATATGTTTAAATCATCTTGCACATGGGTATCGGAGTATTATTGTGTTAGGTATTGTGGCTGTTTGGGTTTTTGATTGGAAATTTAAATAATTGCATCATCTGATTGCTACATGCTACATAATAAGAATAATGTAGATAACATTAGGCAATTTGCAAGTAGTTTAACAAAATGGAGCGTGTATTTCCCTTTAACTCCAAGTTGTACTGACATGCTTTGTATATTTTCTATGTTGTTTCTTGCGTACCATTATTTTTTGATTTGTTGTTTTCTTTTCTAGCCATGGCGTTGCCAGTTTATGTTCAATTGAGGAGTTTGACTGTCCCTCTGGTTTTCTTCGCCCCTCTTTTATTATAGGCCGAATAAAAATATAAGGGACGAAAAAACTTTCTATATTGATAACGGACTAACACTTTCAGAATATGAGATTCAAACGAAGGAAGAAACATGTACTCCACTCGTCTCCTTCCAACGAATGACATACTTCAATGTGCGACTTAGATATTGGAACGAATCGTACAATGTAAGATAACATTTTAAAAGTATGCATGCATCATGTAGTTAATGGCACATTATTAATTGCTTATGCTCAAAATAAAACAACAGCATAACAGCAAACGGAAACTTCAACTTACTAATCATCCTCTTCTGCTGGATACTAGTTCGTTTCATGACGATACAAATGAAGCAAATGACTGAATCAAGATCCGATGTAAACGGTAGGACGATGGATCGGATTTTCGATATAATGTCATTGTATACATTTGATGTTAGTATCCAGGAAATCAGAGCATGTGAAGTCAACGATCATATTGACACCACTTAAAGAGCCAAGAAGGGGAAATTAATTCAATATCTTGTAATAAAGTAAATAAACTATCATCCGGAGATTGTATCTGATCGATAAACGACAAAACTTCTATTGATAACCTATTTTCCACGATACACTTAACTGTTGTAAAAGTATAAACAACATTTGCTTTAAAAATCATGCTACTAGAACTTACTATGATAGGCTATCTATTTGTTCTTGTCTTACTTGCAGCATCTTCTTAAGTAAAACATTCTCATCTCTAAGTCTGGTAAAAGTTGTTTCTTGCCTTTCTTGTCTATGCATAAAAGATACCAATAGAATAGATAGAATGTATAGAACAATTTTTAAACCTAATTAAACATTATCTTCTTTTATGTGGTTATGATGTTTACTTTAATTAGAGATTAATGAGAGAATGGAATACCATAGAGACAATATGAGACACCCTTTTGAAGACCATGATGTGTTGATTAAGATTTCTTTAATTTTTTTTGCATAGTTAAAGAGATGATAGAGCTAAATTCATTCAAGTGAACTCTCCCAGATATTGCCACTAATTACATAATAATTGATTACATAATGATCGCATAATAAAAATATTGCATTCATTTAAAAGAATTATCTTTTATCTATCTATGTATACCTCTTTTATTATTTTTTATGCGTTCATAAGAAAGTTACAGCATTTCAAAGGTTAGTGATTTGAAGTAAAAAAAATCTTTGTATTGTGCTACCTTAATTGTACCCATCAAGAGATAATTATGTTGTAAAACCTCTTTTTTTTAACTGCAAACGTGCATCTGTGTTACAACAACCGCAGCAACATTAGAAAAAAACTATCAATATTTATCAAATTCGTTGAAAGGTTTTTCTTTCTTTTTTTTCATATTGAGTATTTCACATTCCATTATGAAGTTATTTATTAAACAATTTATTTAGCACTAGTAAGTTCTTGTATTTATAGCTTAACATTTATTGATAATCAAGTATTGTATGTTGTAGCTGTATCGGATTCTAATGTTTTAAAAAGATCTTACAAAAAACTGAATTAAAATCATTTGCTGATTATTACCTAAAAAAACACGTTATAGTCGCTATTCAAATGTTTTATTGAGGACTATAAATATTGGTTGGTCGTTATAAAGTAAGATTACAACGAATACATCACCGGATGCTGCTTTATATTTCAAACATGTTGACCTTTAAAATTAGGTAGAACTTTGCAACAGTCGTCTTTATATCAATCCCTTTTTCATTACGTATGAAAAAAAGTAGAACCACATATAATACAATATCGGTTTCTTCATTGTTGAAGGCCGTATGGTGATCTATAGTTGTGCATTTCTGTGTAATTTGGTCTCTTGTTGAGAGTTGTCTCATTGGCAATTATACCCCATCTTCTTTTTTTATGTATATGGCATAGGTATTCTTTATGTAGAAATGGTGTATGAAACCTGGTTTTATAGCTAGCGTAACTTTTTACTTTATACATTATATTGACAACATTGAAGGAATAAAACAAACAGGCATAATAGGTAAAAATGTCAAAAATAGGGTATATCAGTTAATATTTTGTTATAACCTTAATTATTATAAGAGAAAATATGTCACCAACAGCAAAAGGCGCGTAAACAAAGCTCCTGAACACATCTGAAAACACATGGGCGGGATGACTAAGTACTAAGCAACGCCAAACGGATATTACTAAACATGGACTAAATACTATTAAAAAAAACCATCTACTATCTTCATCAACGTAGATAAACCATAAAGAATAAACTGCCAAATAGGAATAACACAGTAAGGTTATCTTGAACACTAGTCATACCCATTAGCTTCATGTTACTATGGGTTGTTTCAAACACAAAATTAACATCATGCGAAGCATTGTTCACCATGAGGTTAAGCAAAAAGTAAAATATCAACACAAGTACTAAAGAAATGTAATACTTTTAGTTTGGATTATGCGTGAAAAGATAATGAAATATATAAATGTCGTTCAGTTGATTCCAGATTGACATTTACTTTGCAAATCAGTAATTTAGAAATTTACAAATTTCTTTTGTATACTCAACCATGACTTACAATGCAATTTCTCGTAGATTTCTTTGTTGTATGTCTTTTTTCAGTCCGTCATTTTCGTCCAAGAGTTCAACTTCTTTTTTCTCCTTTATTGTAACTCTCGAGATAATCTAAATAAAACAAAATAACTGAAGTTAGACCTATAATTGGAAAAAAGTATAGTAAACATACGGAATGTCAAGGTAAACCTAAAAGATATGTCAATAAAAATGATTTAAACAAACATTGGACGTATCAACCAATAGTAACTTAAAAACATTGTCAGTTATTAATATAAACGAAATAATTCGAGTACAGCAGCAATTCAAACAAATATTTACAAAGAACACAAACGAACACTCATGCTAGATACCAGTATTTTTATTGTAAACGTCGGATTCGCTTTTCGTTAATACATGAATCAAAGAAGATGCTCGATAAAAACATACCAGAAAGGCTAGATAAAGTTCACAATGTACAAATTGGTAGTGAATTGTTGACCCAATAGTCCAAAACGTAAAAAAGTAATATATTCTGGATGGAAATACTCTTTAGTATTTCGAAACATTAGTTTTGAATACAGTTATTTATCACAAGGATAATTAATGTCAATATAGGAGTGCTTACTCTTGGATTGATGATACCCTCAGGAAATATACTACCTTGAGCAGTGGAAAAAAAGGAGAAAGTATAGAAGGAACCAGACAAAAAAATATGTGAATAATTCGACACGAAGTTAACGCTTGTATCATCGATGACCTGTTTATAAAGATTTAAAAGTTTCTATCGTTTTTATTCTCTTCTGTATATTTTTCAAATAATGTTCTGACGACTGGTGATAATATATGTAATCTGAGAACCTTCTTCCCACCAGATGGTCAATGACCAAAGTTAAAAAAGAACAACAGCTTTTGGTTTGATAAATTTGTAGTTGCACGTGAGCATGGTAAGCTCATTTGGTTAATTGTTTTTTTATGAAGAAAAAACAAAACAAAAAATGCATAAAATGTTTCAAACTTAACTTATAGCCTAAATATAAGTAATACTTGCTTTTTGTTACCGGCATGTTATAGCAGGACCAACTCGATTAGTGCCACATGCGTAGGAGAATCCATTATCCCTTTGGGAGCATCTGCTATCATTTATGGTTCGGGCTGCTTAGTTTGAAGCTTTATATATTTAGTCTTATTAATTATTATTCTTATTTTTGAAGTACACAGTGCATAGTGTATTAAAGTCATTTATTAACTTAACAGATGTGAAATATTTTAATATAGAACACATTAAAAACGGAATGTCGACTGTGTTTTTGTTTTAAGGAAATCATGTTTCTTGCACTTACTTTGATAGATTATCTATTTGTTCTTGTCTTACTTTCAGATCCTCTTTTAGTATATTAATCTCATTTGTATGTCTGGTAACTGTTGTTTCTTGCTCCTTTTGTCTGCTCATAAATGATATCAATACATATATTCCTCATCTTGATATATTATCAAATCAGCAACATATACAGAGTTTTCTATTTGAATAAATGTAATTATGGGTTGTATTTTGTTAATATAGCTGTTTCATGTAATACGCCTTTTTGGGGAACATATATGATAATCATAGATACGTTATTTTGGTTACGTAGTGGTTCTTAGAAATGACCTCAATGTTTAAGCTAATAGAAACATAAATTAAAAATGTTAACAGTATAAATGCATACGGTGATTGGAAGGAATCGCAGAATTTTCGTTTAAGTTTAAACCCCTTTGAAGTTCAGGGCATATGCATGTTGAAAATCTACAGCACAGCCTAATGTTTCGACCTTTGAACAAAATAAATGCATATCATCTTTCCATTCTAGGATATTTTTTTAACGAAATTTAACGTAAAAGTGACACAATGTAAGCCATAAAGGAAGTTCCTATGAGAAATTGCATTGTCTATATTCACAGACATGCAAACTACACATCTTTAATCAAGAAATGTATTTAAAACACAGAGGTTCGACCAACTTGTAGTATACTAAACTATGACTTACAATGTTTTCAGTTTGTTATTTTCTTCCGAAAGTTCAATATTTTGTTTCTCCTTTAGTTGTAGTTCTAGGGACAATCTAAATATGCAAAAGAAAGGAAGAGAGAGAGAGACATGTACATCAAAATAGATAAAAAAAAATGAGAAAAAAAAATGACATAACTGTGTTTGATGTTTCGATAACCAACTCGTAAATTTTCGTGACAGCACGTAAACAGCGTGGAGAAAGCACATGACGCAACAGGGCTTCCCAAAGGTCGTACTGACTTTTTTGCACACAAATCGTCTTGCTGGAAAGCAATCTTTGATTCCCAAAAATGGGATACAATTAGAACAATCAAAACATTTAGAATAAGACTTGTGACAAAATTGCCAATCTCAATTCCTTGTAAAGTTTGCTTCTAAAATGTTGTTAGTGAAACTAAAAAGTAGTGATTAATGGATGAAGGGATCAACATTATTACTTGTACATTACTGTTTTTCTGTTAAAATAAGATTAGTATCAAAATGTAATCATAGATTTTACTTCACTGCCATTTACAAAAATTTTCAGGTTCGCTTACGATATTTCGCATACATGTATTTCAACCAAATTTTCAAAGCCTGTTTGTGAGGTTTTATTCGTTGAAAATTTGTATTTTACAATATTTTTGAAGCCTAGAGACAATAAATTGCTTGTTATTATCCGAAACAATTTGTTACCGTAGATACTTCGTAACATACAAACGACTCTTATATAGGTCAAATTTGAACGATTGATGCATTTTCAGGTATGTGAAGGGGGCATTAATAATCCACACTTTTCTGATCGGGTTCAACAGCTTTATTATTTTGATCATGTGATTCATAGATGAATATTAAATGTTTATTAATCTAATAATCTAATAATGCAAGATGTATATAATGTGTGCTGAATGTTGTTTTCTATTTTTGATGATTGTTTTTCAGTGTTTTTACTCTTTGTTTACCGTGGAATGTTTAGTTCTTTTTCGGCTAATGTGTCTTACTATCCATTTGGTATCTTCTGTCTTTATTTCATATTTTGTATAAATCTCGATACTTATGTTAAAAATTGAAGACATGCTTTATAGTATTGCAAAGTGTTTTAAAATGTGGCTAAATTCCGTTATAATTTGGTTACACTTGGTTTTTTAAACATTTCATATTACTAGAAAATAAAGGATCAATATTTGAGTTAATGATTGTTTTAGATGATGTACAGATTACGAAGATACAAGATGCAATTAAAACGAAGTTATGACAAGATCCCTTTCTTAACAAGAGAAGCATTAGTGCAATAATGCAAAACCATTTTTGTGGCTTCCTCGATAACAACGGCCTTTCGAAAACCCTTTAATTATTATTGTATATCTAGATCTGCACCAAAAATTGTCATTACGGTACAATTTCATAAAGTTTTTTCTAACAATCTCAAATAGAAATCTAATAAAAAGTGTAGGAGTAAAATAACAATAAAAAATACTTCATCTAGAATATTTAGAATTGTTTTATTTTGCCCGATTCTAGCAATGGAGACCTACTTCGACAGGTTATCAACTGTTTCTTGTTTTCCTTTAAGTTTCTCGCTAAGTTTATACATCTCTTCTGTCAAATTAGCAACTGCCGTTTCTTGCTCTTTAAAGCTAAAATTAAACGATATCAATATGTTAAGGTAACAGACTGTAAGGCGATGTACAAAGTCCCGTTTATAGATTCGGCAGAGGCAAATCAAAGTGAAAAACAAATATACTGCTTCATGCAGTAATAAAAATAGTAAAAAGGTGTTGGTTTAATCAAAACACCAAGAGATACCGTATAGCGGGGTATTTTTGCGGGTTTTAAATTTTCGCTTATTTTCGCGGATAAAACAAAATCGCCAAATAAAATTCCGCCAGCTTAAAGTGCACATGCAAAGGTATTTACAAAAGTTTTGAATTCGCCAAAATAATAACCTCCAAAATATTTCGTATACCTTATTCAACGAAAATCGCAAAAATAACCCGCTATACGGTATTCACGAAGAGCAGAAAGTTTTGACTGCGACTTGAAGATGATTGCGAGATTATGAAAAAGATACGCACTCCACATACATTGAAATGAGTTGTTGAAATGATTCTTAAACATATGAAGTACATGCAATTCTTTTTTTGCAAATCTTCAGTTGTTAAAACACATAACAATTCGCAAATACAAATTCATATCTTACGGATACAATGATAATACAAATAGATAATTACTTATATACAGTACGACTTATGACATACTCTTACAAATGGTGAGTACGAATACAATATTTACCATGACGGCCCTTAATGTGAATAAGAATATGGGATATGATTGTCAATCAAAACAACACAGTCATCCGTCAGTATACCACCTGTTACTTAATTATCACTGGAAGTTTATTAAAAAACCATTCAAAATTATTGATGTAACTTAATAGCTTACATATAAGGTGTCTCGATTAAAAACGTTTAACAAAAATACCGAACTTCAAGTTAGATTCAAAAAGGGGAATTCCATTTAACCTGAAAAAACAAACGTTATGTATCAACAGAACGAGTGGAACACTATTGTCTTATCCCTGACTTTGTTCAGGCATCACTCCTCGAGAAAGATGTTTGGGGGTAAACATGGTTTTATAGCTTATGTAACCTCCATGTGTATAACAATTGTTTATAGTTACGTTTTATTGACACAAATAGATAAGCATCCCAAACTGACACTAGACATACATGTGACAATAAATAGGGTTACAAAGACGGCGATTGAAACGATTCAACACTTGATAATGCACGTGGTACACAGTACACGCCAGACAAAGCACTTACTAAGTTACTAAGTAAAATAATGATTAAGAGTAAACAAAATGGAATCAACATGGCAAAAACGTTTTTAGTTTATACTCCTACATCTAAATGATGATACATTGTCGCAATTGTATTTTTTAGTGATTTTGAAAGAAATGCCTTTATCTCGTATTAAATTGAAAACTTGATTGATCGCATGATGTCTGTTTTTGCTCATTTGCCAAATGTTTGAGAATAAGCTTTTATTTACGATTTTATGTTAATCAACTGCAGGCAATTTTTGTGTAGTATTCCTTCATGAAATGTTGTCTGTAATCTGACAGAAAGTAGTTTTACCAATTTGACAAATATCCAATTTAATTCTTTTACACAGTTGTTAATTATCAGGAGAAAATATTTTCAATAATTCCTTTCAATACAACACAATTGTTCTAAATTTAACAAATTATACATTTGTATTGTTAGAAGATGATTTGAATAATGTTAATGATGTACAATATGACTAGTTTACTTTTTTAGAATGTGAGACAGACGGTTACAGGACAAAAAGTTAACTTTCCAACTTTATTCAAAACTTGATTCTATGAAGTATTTATAATTGTAGGGCCTTCAATGATGAGCTAAACAAAAATTACATGGCCAATTATAAAGGCTCAACTGTCACAGAGTCTAGAATTATTAAGACTAAAAAAATAAATACCCATAAATGCAACAGCCAGTAACCAAGGATAATAACTAAATAACAAGCATTTGGAAAGTCATACGCATAATTTTGCAGCGTGCATGTACTTTGATAGTTAGCACATAAACTTCGCCTGACATAGATTAATTGTACAACTGTTACATAACAACAAAACACACTGTTTTACCAAGTTGAATAATCAGTAAAATTGAGAATGGAAATGGGGAATGTGCCAAAAAGACAACAACCCGATCATAGAAAAGAAACAACAGCAGAAGGTCACCAACAGGCCTTCAATGTAGCGAGAAATTTCCGCACCCGGAGGAGTCCTTCAACTGGCCCCTAAACAAATATATACTAGTTCAGTGATAATGAACGCCATACTAATTTCCAAATTGTACACAAGAAACTAAAATTAAAATAATACAAGACTAACAAAGGCCAGAGGCAAAAATGCGGCGGGGTTAAACATGTTTGTGAGATCTCAACCCTCCCCCTATACCTCTAGCCAATGTAGAAAAGTAAACGCATAACAATACGCACATTAAAATTCAGTTCAAGAGAAGTCCGAGTCTGATGTCAGAAGATGTAACCAAAGAAAATAAACAAAATGACAATAATACATAAATAACAACAGACTACTAGCAGTTAACTGACATGCCAGCTCCAGACTTCAATTAAACTGACTGAAAGATTATGATTTCATCATATGAACATCAGGCACAATCCTTCCCGTTAGGGGTTTAGTATCATACTATCATAACATATATGAGAAGAACATAACCCGTGTCATGCCAACAACTGGTTTTTGAATAAATGTGTTTAGTTCCGATGCAAAGACCCTATAAGTGAATCAATATTAACGCCAACAAATGCAATCTTTAATGACAGTATCGTAACTATATCCCTTCTTAATAAGTCTATTCAAAGGTTTTGTTAGTTAACAAAATTTCATAAAGACAGACGATGCAGGACAGATCAAGAGTCAAATTGTTAACAATAAAATTGACAGAAAAGTGGTATACTGATATTTAAATACAAAACATAAACTCTTAAAGTAGTAAATATACACTGGATTAGTCATGATTATTATATAATAAATTCAGCATTGATAACATACCCCATATGAAACTGTTCATCAATTCCTTCAATGATAGCTCTTCTAAATGTGTCCTGGCTGGAACTTGACATTTGTCTTGGGCTAGAAAAGGGTTGAACACTTTCCTCAGTGATAGTTTGATATTCTGTTTGAAGATCTTTTAATTCCATAAAGAAAGAATTGTCATGTGGTTCTTGTAGTAGACTTTCAAACTTCAACAATCTGTCAGAGGATTCATTGTGAAGACGTTCAAAGAAAACGCGAGTGCCTTTTGAATTATGTGTCTCTGTTTCATGAAAATTAAACGCGGTAGTCTTATCAATATCTTTATAATGATCAATGATATGATGTATCTCCGCCGATGTTTTCTCCACATCCTTGATGTAAGAATCACAACCAGATTGTATGAGTAACGAATGTTCGCCATCAATAGTTTTTAATGTCTTTTTTATTTCTTCAACTTTTGTTTTCAAATTGTTTATTATCTCCTCCACATCATGGCGATATATATCAGTAATCTATTTAATTTCCTTTGTGATATGTCCATTATGAGAACTTGTCATACATTCCGTGCATGTCAAACAGTCACATTTACTGCAGTAAAAAAGAAACTCTTCCTTATGAGAATCACAAACTGGCACCGGTTTATAAATACGATTTCCTGCCTTATGTGTATCTACAACATCGTGGTTCCGACAAACTGCCACCCTATCATGAATATCCTTTTGGCATTGAGAACACAAAAACTGTTCGCAATTAATACAATATAAGGTTGCTGGTTTATTGCAAAACGCACAACTGTTTGATGGAGTTTGAGCCATCGTAACACAACATAACAACTGAATTCCTAACAAACTAAAGAAAGTGTTATGGTGAAGTGTTTAAAGGGATGTTATCTGTTCAATCGATAAAAATTGAAAAGGTAAATGAAATTATTTGTTTATCTTTTGATAACTAATGTCTTTTATCAAGCATAACATGTACATGTATAACGTAATGCAAATCCATATCCAAATAAAGATTTAAACCTCTAAAAAATAAACAATGAATTGGTAATACACTCAGAGTAAAAACAATGCACACGGTGAAAACAATGTCGTCCTTTCGTGTTATTTTATTTAAGGATTGTTTTGAGTATTATATACATATATTGTTTGTTTCGGGCACGTTTTATTTTTTAAATTTAATTTGTACCTGATCGGGGAAGCTTGAATGTGTCATTATGTTTTACTGTACTGTTCTACTGAGTATATATACTTTCAACTAACAGATATTTTTTTTTGCCTGCGACTATGTTAAATTTGTTTGCATGTTCCTTCGAATTTTCTAGTTTTGTTTTTATGTGTAACAGTCATGTACATTTACACATTGAAGCTCCTGGTTTATCAATAATATGTGTTTATACATTTGATCCGCTAAATCTTAATTATTTTCAAATTAAACAATAACGTTTGTTTGGGTTGCTCATACATTTATCCTTCAACCCGGATAGATTGACAACCAATTATTCTGAAATACCTCAAACAAGTCAGAAACATGACAGTTGTTATCTTTTCGTTCTGTTGGTAGATATAATTGAGCATTTTGTTTGGACAGTTTTATCAGCTTTTAAAGACTTCCCCTTTTTTAATTTACCATGGACTATGGTATTTTGTTACTACAGTTTCTATCTTTCAGCTCAGAAAGATGAGACGACAACAACTATCCTGATTCCTTTAGTGTTCATAATCTAGTGAAATATCTTTTGCTTCTTTTCAAGAGGACTTTGGTTCACCTGGTTCTCGTGTGCTATCTTATATTTTGAGGTTTATTTATTTATTTTCTTTATTCTTTCTTTATTTCATTGTTGTTCATTTGCTGTTTTGCATTTTAAAATTCCAAACTCGGTCTAGTGTTTTGAAACAGAATTTACACATGTTACATGTACCGATTTATTATCTATAAAAATGATTTCTCATGCTACCGTGTCATATTGATAGATCTGCTATAGTCGCATGCCCTATTATTTATGATTTACGTCTTTATTTCAACAATAGTTACACTAAGGGTGTCAAACGTGAAACAGGTACTATTGATTCTCCAAGAGCACCAGATTCCCCTTGGTTTTTTTAGATTTCGTGTAGCTCAACAGTTTTTGTTTGAGTTTTAAGTGAATTGTCTTCTTGTCGTTCTTATTTTTGATGTTTTTTCTAACTTTTGGTTATTAAGTTTTTTCATTGGTATCTTAAACCAAATTTTCTGGTACCTTCTGATCGAATTTTGGACTTTAAATCAACTCATCATATAAAATGCTGTTTTCCCGAATTTCCAGCTAGTTCGATTAATGATATAGTCGAAATGTGTTAGGGTCTGTCCATTCTTTATAAATGCAGATCCAGCAAAATATGCCTGGGATATGCCAAATTAAATTTCAATTATTTCAACTGTTTGTAATAATACCTTTGATTCCTTACATATTCATAATCTAGTCAAATAACTAGATGTTATATAGTTGATAATAAGTGAATTCTCTACTAGCTACCAAATTACATAGAAATTTTAAAACAATTATAGGTTACGTGCGGCATGAGTAAAACCAATACCGCATAATCACCTTTATAAGGCCCCGAGATGAAGATTGTCAAACATTTCAAACGAGAAAAAAAACAGACTGATTTATACAAAATGAACATTCAATGAAAAACAAGTATGATAAATACAGCGAAAGAACGACAACCATCAAATTACAGGATGGAATAATTGTATAAGCTTGTCTTAGTCGGGACACATAATGGTATAGCGTAGTCTGCTCGTCTATCAACAAAACAGTAGCAAAGGAGTGTACTAAAAAGTAGCGCTGGGGCAACCTCCTGAAATTGACGAGAATATAGTCAAATAATCTTTAACTTAGCCAGTGTTAGCTTTCATCTTCACTTTTTATTTTCAATGATTTTACTAATGAGAGGGAGAGGGAAAAACCAAACGCATTCGGTGAACTCAAATTTTTGTCATCATATTTCGTTTCTCAAAGCATTAAATACATCAACACAACATGTTAAGGAAAATCACTGGTAGAACTGATTAATAGGCTATTTGGTCTTTAAAGGGGCACAAGCCATGGGATATATAAAAAAATATGAAGTATGAACTTTTTGATTCAATCATTGATCGAAGTGCAGTAGTGAAATAATTATTCGCTTTAAGCAGCCAGTACGAGGGCTGTCCGCAATGTTCGTGGACAGGCTACAGTCAGCTTAAAAATATAATTTCAGGGGAATTCTTTGTTCATATTTGTAATCTTGTACTATATCCTAGTTCGGTTATATCAATATTTTTCCAATTTTAAATGCGAAATAATAACACTAACTTCATATAAGTATTAGCAATAGGGATCACATAACATGCAGGCTGGTGTTTTCATATTTTTTGCTAATTTTAGTTTCAAAAATACATGACACTTGCATTAGGACGTCGGCAATAGTCTTGACGTTACACCTGATAAATTTGAATGGTCAAAATTTCGAAATGGGGACAAAATCTCGATTTGAAGCATTGAATCCAGATTTGGCCTCACTGAAAAAACGGACGTTTACGGAAAAGGTGGAGCAGCGGGCAGTTATCAAATTTTGTGTAGACATCGGAAAAACGCCAACAGAAACACACAAGTTCTCAAAACAGGTTGAAAAATATAGCGAGACAATGCACCGGCCCACATTTCTTTAAAAACTAGTCTAGAAATGTATTTACTTGGATTCGAATGTCTGAAACACCCTCCGTATAGCCCTGACTTAGCGCCAATAGATTTTGCGGTATTCCCGCATATCAAATCTTTTTTCCGTGTACAAAGGTTTCGACGATTTATCTAAACTAAGACAGGAAGTAATGAGCATAATCTTTTAAAAATGAAAACAGAACAGTTTGAGAAAATATTTGATGACTGGGTAAAAAGATGTACAAAATGAGTTGCTTTGAAAGGAGACTACGTTGAGAAAAGTTAAAATGTTGTCGTCGTCGAACGTCAGAACGTCGGAAGTACTTGTTTTAGTGCTCCGGGTGAGAGTTTTTTGTGATTTTTGATTGGTAAAAATACGATTATTCTAGCAGGTACTGAAAGAAAATTTTGTACACTTAATCAGTAAATCATGAAATTTGTGACATACTTGTTTCATCTATTTCGGACGGGTAAATAATATTTTATTGAGATTGTCCTCAAACTTTACGGACAACCCTCGTATGGTTCAGTTTTGTCAAAATAAGGAAAATAATCATTGATGCTTAATTATGCACCTCATTGAATCCGTATACATGTGAACTTCAATGTAATCCCTTAGCTAGAAATAAATAATGCATGCATTGTCCGTGTAACTTTTTGATTAAAGTAAAATAATGTCAACATTGAAAGTGACGTAAAGGTTGATTATTTGATTGACTGATTCGATCCACTTAAATATTCTAATACAGATAAAAACGATGATAAACATATTTTAATCTGATTATATGAAATTAAATAGACCATACGAAATGTAATCTTACGAGTAGCTGAATCTATTTCTATGTATATTCATGTTTATGCCGCTTATATGGTCTTCGGGGGTGTTCGGGTGTTTATTTAAGACTATCAACAGTTTGCATAAATGTTTAAAATTGAGAATGGAAATGGGGAATGTGTCAAAGAGACAACAACCCGACCAACTAAAAAACAACAGCAGAGGGTCACCAACAGGTCTTCAATGTAGCGAGAAATTCCCGCACCCGGAGGCGTCCTTCAGCTGGCCCCTAAACAAATATATACTAGTTCAGTGATAATGAACGCCATACTAATTTCCAAATTGTACACAAGAAACTATAATTAAATTAATACAAGACTAACAAAGGCCAGAGGCTCCTGACTTGGGACAGGCGCAAAAATGCGGCGGGGTTAAACATGTTTGTGAGATCTCAACCCTCCCCCTATACCTCTAACCAATGTAGAAAAGTAAACGCATAACAATACTCACATTAAAATTTAGTTCAAGAGAAGTCCGAGTCTGATGTCAGAAGATGTAACCAAAGAAAATAAACAAAATGATAAATCAGATATAAGAATTTGAGTCAAATCAGTAAACATGAATTTGATAGCTAGTACCCCTTTAAAACATAAAATATTTATTAAAAATGTTCGTATAAGCCGTTGGCCTGAATCACTTTTGGGCGTTGCATCAATCTGATGAGTTATATTTTACACATGTTACAGTTTGATCCCAATTTGTGCTGTCATACCCCTTTTATCGTTAAGGTAGAGGATTGGGCGTATTTTATTTTTGTTTATTGTTTATTGTTTGTCTTTTAAATGCATTTCATAGCTTGCTTTGAGGGGGTCACGGACCATTTAAGTTAAAAAATTTACTTTTAAACAGGTATATAAAAGGGACCATTTTTCAATGAAATGATAGAGAAAATAGAAGTGTTGACATATATTTATCGGAATATAAAAAAAAAACGTTATATGACACTTGGTTCAAAACTGTAATATACAAAGCTGACATATAGCTTCAAAGAATGAGCAAATAAAAAACATAGGTCACCGATCAGTTTGATAGATTTTGAGGTTCGAAGTAAATTGTCAATCATTAATCACCATAACGAGCATTTTTAATATATGGAATTAAAAAAAAGAATATAGCTTTGTGGCTTTATCTGAGGCAACTGCTTAGCAATATTAGGGTTTTAAATATCAATAAAGTTTCTGTTTCATATTTGTACCAGCCACTTCACAGCCTTAATCCAACACAGAAAGAGTATCTTTGTCGTTTTGTTTGTGCATTTAGCCTATTATTATTGCCAATCAGTTAATATTTGACAGTTGTGTTTCTAATTTATACATTACGAAAGAATCAAGAAAAAACAAGTTTGAACGAAAGTGACACTAATGAATCGAAGAAAATGCCATGGCAACAAAACAAACAAAAAACATAAGGCAAACAACAACCATGAAATCTAAGCAAGACAAATCTCACCAAAATCCACGAAAGATGTGAGAAGCGCCGAAAGGGTAAGGAGACCAGTCTCCAGTTGTACCACCCGTCATGCTGCCCATGTAAGTGCAAACCCGGTCATAAGTCGAGTTTGTCAAATTCGAGGAGAGAAGATTGAATTGTGATTTCGAATAAAAAAGATATTCCATAATGATCAACCAAGTAGTGATGGCGTCCTTACAATTGTCGATACAGTTTGTGTTTTCAACTTTACCACTAGTTCTAGTAATTTTAGGTTTAATAGTTTCCTCGTAAGCAGAAATCCGCTACCAAAAGCTATCCCTCACAAATAATTACTCTTCTATCATTTGGGGAAACGTATCACCAGATGAAATTGCATAATGAAATTTACACAAAGTCATGTAAATCAATTTATGAATTGTGTTTCTAATTAAACATTAGTGAGCGGAAATTAGTCAATGTACACGTATTACGTAGATGTAAATGTTTTAAGGCAGGGAGACACCTGAATACTGTTTGTTTTGTGTTTTCTTGTAATCATATGTATTCATATGATATAAATAACACATAGCTAAGGGGATGATAAAGCAGATTGGTACCCTGAGAAAACATTGTCAACCGCGGCTTCAAGGGGTACCAACCTGCTCTATCACACTTTCAGCTATGATTTTTTTTATTTAGTATACAGAATGTCTTATCATGATTGTATTTTACAGATATACACTATTTAAAAGTATTTTCTATGACGTCACGTACATAACAACGTTACGGGTATTAGAAAAATCAAAAGAAGTGAAGCAAGATGTTCAGTATTTTTATTTTGACAATCAAATAATACAATCTGAGCGAAAACGTAGAACTAAAGGAGTGTCTTTAATAACTTAAAGTAAATTCAATTCATTGGCCTTAAAATTACCGATTTTTGATAGGTCTGGACGAAAGGGGACATTTAAAAAAATTGTCACCCGCTCAGCCATGTGATATTAGTAAATTCACACCCTCATATTAGCCAATCAAAATATGGCATTTTAACATGAAGTATAATAAAAGAGGGTCGAAAGATACCAAACGGACAGTCAAACTCATAAATCTAAAATAAACTGACAACTGACAAAATGAAAAAAGACAAACAGACAAACAACAGTACACATGACACAACAAAGAAAACAAGTGAATAGGCAACACGAACCCCAACAAAAAACTAAGGGTAATCTCAGGTGCTCCGGAAGGGTAAACAGATCCTGCTCCACATGTGGCGTCATGTTGTACATGTTATAACTAATCCGGTACATAGTCTAATTAGAAAGGTCACATTCATGAAAGGGAACGGAATTTAAGTTACAACGTAAGGAACATAACCGATTTCATTTGTGAAATGGTTATTCCATAACAGTCAACCAACTTGTGATGGCGTCCGTAAAATGTTCGAAGGGATGATTTCAACTTCGACATTTGGAACTCTTGGTTTGATAGCTTTCTTGTGAGCAGCAACCCTCTATCAAGAAAATCATGATAGGAAATGCAAGCGCGGGAATATCGTATCAATTGGGAGATATATACACCGTATGCAGGTGCTGCTGGAATGTTGCTACTTAGAAATGGAAAGTTCATAATTGGAAAGCTGAAATAATCTCTTTTGTCGTAAAGTCTTGTTTTCAACCGACCCGTATTGTCAATTTCTAGATGTAACATGTGCAAGTCAACATATGAGGCTGACTTAACTGTATCTGTGTTATCCTTTATATCTAGTTCTACGGGATGGATGTGTTCAACATAGTCACCAAATTTTGAATTATTTAGTAAATTAACATCATCTATATAATGGAAAGTAGATTTAAAATATATCACTTAGTTTTTATCTTTCTTCCTAAGAAGTTCCTGTATGAAGTCAGTCTCACAATAATAAAGAAACAAGTCGTCAAGAATTGGTTCCCATTTGAATGTCGACAGTCTGTTGCAAAACACGTCCTTCGAACGTATCAAATATGTTGTCAACCAATAAATCAAGCAATTTGAGACTTTTTTGTTTGAATCAGAGTGAGTCTTATGTTAAAAACATACCACAGGAACGATGGAATGATCGGGCTGATTAAATGCTTGTGAAAAATGTCGTTTGCAATGGGTATAATGTATTACCTTCCTTCCTTTTGTATTGGTTTGAATGAGGGTTTGTAACAGTGTTTTCCAACACAATATGGGTCTTTTAATGCAGCGAGATATATTTATATTTTAATATACAAATATATAGCGAACACTCAGAAATGTGTCCATCCCCAAACGTGTCCCATGACGTCATTGAACTGCAAAACATGTCATAATCATATTTTTCTAGTGGCAGTTAAAATGTCAGCAACTTATATCTAAAACATATATTACATAATTGAGGGTGAAGAAATGTTACACTGAAGTCATAAAAAAATCTGCCGTGCAATATTTTTATACAGGATTAATATAAAAAGGCATCATCGGAGTTTATTAGTACAAAATGATTTACTCAATAAACAATTAACTCAACTGTACTAAAGTATTTTGTATGTTTGTCCTAAAATGCACGAAATACTTGCAACTAGACAATACATGATAACAATCAATACTTTACTCATACGTTACGAATGAAATTTTCAATTATGGTAAGCATTAACAACTGGCATTGAACAAACTAATGATTATAAATTGTTAATGACCACTCCTATCATGGAATTGCAGTTGATGTCGTTGAGGGCATATATGTATTAGCGCTCTTAAGACGTGAGATGTTCTAGCGTTTAACAGAGGATACATTTTTGCGAATTAAAATTATCGGACACGTTTGCGGTTAATGATATATACACGTTTGGTTGATTTTGATTATGAAGAACACATTTGGAAAGAATATGACACGTTTGGGTAAATCGACACGTTTGAGAGTGGTACATATATATAATATATATGAGGTCAATTTCTTAAATTCAATAAAATCTTACCTGGGTGTATTTTGCACATTAGATTTCTTTGCGCAAATTTATTTGTTTTTTTACATTTGTTTACACATGTTACTTGAATTTTTTTGAAAATAGCGATAGTTTGAATAATATGCGCCTAATCTATTTTGTAATTTTTCTATTTCTTTCAAGACATTTTCTGCATCTTTTTGTCTGTCAGACATGTTTTGCATATTTTCAACAGCAACGATTCGTTTGTTACATTTTTCGTAAAGTTGTTTTATAGCTTGTGGAGATTTGCTTTCAACAAAGTCATGAATGTTGTTCGATTTTCCAAATTTACGAAATAGATCATCTTTTCCAACCATTACCAGCAAAGTAAAATCAAGAAATGTGTTATCACCAAAAAAATCAAACAAAAGTCCTATAGCTCGACGTTCTTCGTCGTCCTTTGGTCTGTTAGAATGAATAACAATTATTATTGCATGAGGACCTGGAGCAAGTAAATCGATAAAATGTGCTAGGGCTGAAATCATATTTTTCCCATCTGAATTAATGATTGGTGGTGTATCAGCAACCATTATCCTTCTGTCTCCAACTTTCCTTACAGCAATCTCACATTTCGACGTAGCAGATTTGAACCTGTTAAATACTGAGCTTGCTTCAAAATATTCTTCACCGAGTAATGTGTTTCCAAGAGAGCTTTTACCGACACCATCACAACCAATTAGTACAATTCTCCATCTAAAAGAAAAATGCAAGACTGTTGCTTTTCAATTAATTAATTATGCAATTCAAAAGAGTTTTCTGTATGGCATAGTTTTCAAAGTAAAATTGCGCTATCCATAGTTTTATTTAAGTTTCAGACAATAAGAGATGAGATTTTTTGTCAATTTTCAAACAGTGTTAAATTAAACCAAATATAGCTTTTATTGTACTTAATATAATTAATCAAATATTAAAGACAATTTGTCATAAAAAACAAACAAACAAGAGGTTTACTGTGCGCATTGCTATGTGTTTATTCTACATTGTCAAGATGTATTTAGGGTGGGTGAGGTCTTTATTGTTTTATAATATATCTGTGTTGGATTATCCTAGTAAACAAATGTAGATTAATCAACTTTTTAAGGGAAGTGATAGAAAATACAATGTAATGCCAATTTGATAATGTTATATCTTAAAATCGGTCAAGACCATCAATATATTTGTCTTTTAAAAGCTACATACAATAGCTCTAGTCTTCCATTAAATAGGGATATGAATCAATATCTTCGTCATCGTATGCGGATTTGGTACACGTGTTAACATTATAAACACTTCAATTTTTTGACACAAACAACCAACGAAAAGGCCAATCCCATTTTGCTACAGAAACGATTGATTTTGTAATAGCCATATATTTACGATTTTTTAAAAATCTTTGGGGACAATATGCGGTTCAGAAGCGGTTCAGAAGCGCCCTTGTATAATTTTTAATCAATTAACTAACAAATGAATTAAACAAGCGATGCGGGCATCTTTTCTATAGAAGCAACCAACGAGGACAGAGCTCATAAGAGCGCTAGCGGCAGATTGAAGTAATTGTGCTGAGACTTTTTATTGAAGAACAGATCATCACTTACAATCGTTATCAATGAATTGACAGCAATTACATATTCTAATTTGTCAGTACTGTCTTAACGAATTTCACTAGTGTTGATATCATTAAGTACTTGGTAATGCATGCTGAAAGGTGGACTGCATTTGAAAATAAATCTGTATTCGCGATTATCTTTACCTTGGATAAATGATCACTCATATTAGCATACATCAATAACTGTCAACACTTTCAAACAACTAAACTTTGTGTAGTTTTCTGTCATATTTAAAGGTTTTGCTTTTACACAAAACATGTTTTTTTTATATCCAGCCTACAAGGCGGAAACTGCGCTTGAATTCTTAAAAAACATGTCAAGTTTTGAGGATACATATGGATCAGATTGATAACATATTTGGCTTTCTGTTCTTTCTAATTCAAAGACACTAGAATTTTACCTTCTGGTGTAAGTCGTATAACATCACTTATGATTCACAACTCTTTCGTCCAAAAGGAAAGGCTAGCAGAATATCTAGTCTTAGAGGAGTTAGTTGTAAATGTATTATTACCTTGTCACACACCATATCTCTGCGAAACTTCAATAGTATTTATCTCGACCGCTTGCATGTACATTGTATATTAATTGATCTGAGGTTGAACATTGCTTGCATATAATGTATTTGTTCCTCACAATTTCAAGTCTTCTTCTTTTAAACAAGTAGAAGTAAACTTTAACAGGAATTCCACAACTAGTCATTATCCGGAAAACACATCTTATCCGAAGGATTTGCTTAACTTTGACATGTTTGATAAAAAGTCTGAATTTTATCAACAAAATATAACTTATTTATAGAAAAAACAAAAAAGAGCTACTACATATGATCAAATCACAATTAAAAAAAATTCAAATTTATCCAAGAAAATGTATATAATCACATCCAAACGACCAAAATCATTGTGAAGGAAAATGAAAATGAGAGAGTTGATTGACGGATATGAAATTTCCGTAATAAATAAGGTACAAATGATCTTTTTCATTTTAGAGTTTTAGACAAAATTGTTTGGAATTTACCTAACAAAATTTGCATGCAGTATCGCAATAATATATTTTATTGTTTCAAATATCAAATACTGTTTTTAAATCGTATGTTTTCTCGTTTTTAAAGGAGAAATACGTTAAATTTCCATAAAAAACAGCCAACTTTAAGTTTAAAAGCTTTACTCAGCGATGGTATTTTATTTAGGTCTTCGTCATTCTTATGATCCTTGATGATATGTGCAGCGGAAAATTTTACGAAAAGAGCCGGAAATTTAACAATTAAAACTTTTTTTTGGGATTTTAAGGTGACAAACAAAAGCTGTAAATATTTGGGTACCCCATTAAAGGGCTAAATACCAAAATGTGAGCAAAGAAACTTTTTATAACCAGACGGAAATTTAAATATAGATATTATTCTATCATTGAAAACAATTTGTAGCCGTATATTGTTCCGGAACATTAAACTCGTTAACTAAGCGTCTTTTTGCTGTCAGATGCCGTACTACATGTACAAAAGGCCCACGACTGTTATCTGCTCTTTCCTCGGGTGGTTGTCTCTTTGACATATTCCATTCTCAATTTTATTGAATTGCTGCCTGTCTCATACCAAGCTGTATTGGTGATTGCGTGAACTTTTTTGCCATTAATGTTCACTCGTTAGAATTGCATATATAATCAAATGGGGGTTAACATATAAGTCAAGATCAAAATGTCTTTAACTTATTGACAGTGTAGATAGTTTTGAATATTCTTCATTCAACTTTCAAATTCTAGATATTTGATATCTTTAAAAATGACTTTTTAGAAGTCCTTTTTTGTGTTTACTTCCTATGCATGTTATTTTATGTGACTTAATGGAACATTAGACATATCCAATAAAATGACTTCACTCGGCATAACCGACTTAACTCAACGGATTAAAGTCTATTGCATTGAAGCATGACAAGGGGGAGCATACACTGCTAAATATTGGGACCAAAAAAGGGTCTTACTGAACCTTCTCCTTTAATTATCGACAACTACAACATCTTTCAAATATCTTAGATCTGGCCATAATCACAATTTGTATTGCACGAAAAAACTTAAATGATTGTCGTTCGACTTTGATAAATACTTTTTTAAAAACAACAACTTCTGAACATAATCCACCTAGCAAGAGATTTTAAAGTTTGATACTGTTGTATTGGATTTTTTCTGTGATTTAGTATAGCTCACTGAACATAGAAATGTGATACTGACGTGTAATCTAATGGACACAAGGAAACTGCATATAATCTGCTATACAGTTATGAACATTAATGATCCTACAAATACTCTGTGATTTTGACATGACAAAAGGTCTTGCTTTTCTAGGTTGTCTATGAATTTTTTCTACTTAATTTGTGATATGTTCAAAAACCAAGGTGTAGTACAATTATGTATGATTGCCAATGCGACAATTCTTCACAAGAGTCCAAATAACACAGACTTTTAAACAATTATAGGCCTCTGTACGGCTTTAAACAATGAACAAAACCCATACAGCATAGTTAGCTATAAAAGACCTCAAAATGACAAATGTAAAACAACTAAAACGAGAAAACTGTCCGCCAAATTCAGTTTTTAAAAAATGAACGAAAACACAACAACAAACTAAAAACCTTGAATTACAGGCTCCTAACTTGGGACAGGTACATCCATATTTTGTTATAATAAAACACCCATGCAACCACGTATCCCATATTGCAGATAGGACCCGACACAAATAATTAATTTTGTGTTTCGGCAGTTAAGCTTGGGATGGTCATTTTAAGATGCATTATATGAATATAATAAAATATGAAAATTATTCATGTTTATATTGATATATTTATATTTTAATTCTTCTTCAATAGATCTAGTTATTATGACAGATCTGCCATCATCAGGGGTCCAACTGTCAATTTTATGTTACATCCTTTTACTTGATCTACTAAGCATATCTCCAATACTTTTATGTTTGCTATACGCAACTATTGGTGCTGTATTGAATATTTGTACACAGTCTTCGTCGAACTGTAATAAATGCCAGTGTTTCATTATACGTTTCTTTATTTTACGTATATATGGATTATATTTAGTTATTAAAACTAACGGAATACTTTGCTTCTCTTTAGATTTGTTTTGTTGTAATAAATCAGTACGGTCAATTGATAAAGCATCAGTAATACTATCATCTATTTTAGCGTTATCATAACCCCTATCTAATAATTTCACTTTGAAATTAGTTAGATTGTTTATTAATTTGTTATGGTCACTTGTAATTCTAATTTGCCGTATTGCTTCACCTTTAATAAATCATAAATGAATACATGCTGTGAGTGACAGCTATTTCTGTGCAGAAACAGATAAGAATTTGTTTCTTTAAAATGTATTTCAAGGTCAAGGAAGCCATATGTTGTAAATCGTTGACCTTTAATTACATCAACATCCAAGAACGACATTTTATCGTTTTTGAATTCATAGGTGAACATTAATAAGGGGTTATACTCATTTGCTAGACGAAAACAATCTATAATTTCATCTGATGTTCCATCATATATTATGAAATCCATCGTCTCTATATCTGCCATGATAGAATATTTTGTCTTTATATTGAAATGCAGAAATAATTTGATTCATTATTTCAAGCATAAGTATGTCACAGATTTCCGGTGAAGGAACTGCACCAATTGCCGTACCTATTACTTGTTTGTAAATTTTCCCATCAAATTCAAATACATTGTTTTCTAAAATAATTCTCAACAAATGTATTAATACATGGACTGGCGTAGAAACGGGGAAATGCGAAGCTGTGCCGAGCTAAATCCCCGTTTCGGGCCGAATCCTTATATCGTTGATATGCCAAGTCAGTGCACAAGTTTTGTCTTTATACTGCAATTAAAAAAAAAACCATTTTCAATTTTTGTTTAATGCGTTAAGGTTATTTATTTGATTTAAATATTGGGGGAAATACCCTTTAAAAAGACCTCAGTTTATGCTCGCGGAGAAATTTACAACACAATGAAATTTACATTTACCTGTTGAAACCAACACTCGATGGTGAACGAAATCGTTTGAGTATGGACTTAAATATCAACCATAAGCATAATTAAACATAATGATTTATAGGTTGCAACCACAAAAAATATTAACAAATTAAATATGTTTTTCCAATAATTGCAAAAAGAAACAATGTTGAGTTGTTCCACGCATCGTTATATGCATTTGAAACAAGAACAGGTTGAAGAGGTCGTATGAATAATTCAATATTATTTCGGCAATTTCTATTTAAATATTCATGAGGAAAAGTGATATCGGGTCAGTGACTGTATATGACATAGAAATATACAGTCAACGCATTTTGACTGCTCAAATAGAACGAATGCAGTATAAATATATATATATATATATATATATATGATACGCGTACTTACGACGGTGATTTAGCCTCAAGCTATAATACTTATGATGATGATGATACTTATACATGTCTTATATCCAGCGACAAATATAACATACTAGTATATATAAAGAATGATGAAATAATAATGATAAATGCATATACCTTTTTATACATTCCCAACACTAAGAGTCGCATTTTCATATGCTAGGTAACAAGAGAGTGTAACCACTATAAATACACATTTGTCTTTGTACGAGTAAACCAATAACTTCTCTTACTCGTGAATGCATCATACTAGTGTACACATGTCAGATAGAGAACAGAATATTGAGGACTTAAATAACGATACGTGTCAGGGACGAAACGTATAGTGTCGACCAAACTGATGTATACTCCAAGACTGGAACCATGTGAAGCTTTATTGGTAGCTAGCCCTAGACAAAAGTAAGATGATGAGATTTACTTCAATTTTATTTGTGTATACACGTAATCGATTTGATTATTGTGAAAAGTGAGTTACTGCAGCGGGCCTCGCGACATGAATTAAAACCAACGTTTTGATTAAGAACTCAATATGGAAAAACTTAATTTAATTTTTGAATGATCAAAAGACCAGAGGCATTTAAGGCAAGATTAAAAACTCAGGTAATTACGAGTTACCCAACATGTTATTGCAATGTCTCCTGCATTCAATAAGATGACTGATATTATATCGAATAATAATAACGAAATCATTCAAGAGTGTTTCAATAACTGCCGAATTTCTAAATGCTGCAGAATAAGATTATTACAGAGCGAAATTTCTAATGATTGGTAAAAGTGTCGAAGACTATCTCCAGAAAAGAATGAGGCGGGTATACAATGGTGTAGTTGTTGTTGGTAGACGATTAACTTATTTGTTGAGAGCTACTTGGAACATAACTGACTGAAAGTTGCTACCTTGTAAAGGACCTGATGTGTGGTTTGTTTTAAGAAGGGACATGATCAGTATCATGCAGTAGAAGATGTAATGTTAGCAAAAAACAAAAGACAAATTCTGAATACCAAATGTACGCAAATCAATTTCGATGTATCATATATCGAAGGCGATCCCGCGAGATAACACATTTATTGGTCAACAAATAGGTTTATTGCCATTTTAAACCGTCACCAAAACATATAAAGATCAGTTACAAGTGTTACTCAACAAATGTGTTAGATTTATAAACTAGAGGCTCTCAAGAGCCTGTGTCGCTCACCTTGGTCTATGTGCATATTAAACAATGGACACCGATAAATTCATGACAAAATTGTGTTTTGGTGATCATGATGTGTTTGTAGATCTTACTTTACTGGAAATTCTTCTTGCTACAATTATCTCTATCTATAATGAACTCGGCCCAGTACTTACAGTGAAAATTATATTCTAAAAATTTACAAAAATTACAAAAATTTATGAAAATTGTTAAAAAAAATACTATAAAGGGCAATAACTCCTTAATGGGTAAACTGAAAATTTTGGTCATGTTGACTTATTTGCAGATCTTACTTTGCTGAACATTATTGCTGTTTACAGTTTATCTCTATCTATTATAATATTCAAGATAATAACCAAAAACTGCAAAAGTTTGTCTGTTTTGTCTGAAAATTTCAGTGCAGTTAGATTTTGACCTGATCAACATTTTATTTCCTGTTAGATTTGCTCTAAATGCTTTGGTTTCAGAGATATAGGCCAAAACCTACATTTCGCCCATATGTACTATTTTTAGCCATGGCGGCCATCTTGGTTGGGTGGCAGGGTCACGCCACACATTTTTGAAACAAGATACTCAAATGATGATTGTGGCCAAGCTTGGTTAAATTTGGCCCAGTAGTTTCAGATGAGAAGATTTTTTAAAAGAATACTAAAATTTTTAGAATTAAATTGTTAAAAATTTACTATAAAGGGCAATAACTCCTTAATGGATCAACTGACAATTTTGGTCATGTGACTTATTTGTAGATCTTACTTTCCTGAACATTATTGCTGTTTACAGTTTATCTCTATCTATGATAATATTCAAGATAATAAGCAAAAACTGCAAAATTTCCTTAAAATTACTTATTCAGGTGCAGCAACCCAACAACGGATTGTCCGATTTATCTCAAAATTTCAGGGCAGATAGATCTTGACCTGATAAACAATTTTACCCCATAGTCAGATTTGCTCTAAATGCTTTGATTTTTTAGTTATAAGCCAAAAACTGCATTTTACCCCTATGTTCTATTTTTAGCCATGGCTGCCATCTTGGTTGGTTGGGCGGGTCACCGGATACAATTGTTAAACTAGATACCCTAATAATGAGTTTAGCTATGTTTGGTTAAATTTGGCCCAGCAGTTTCAGAGGAGAAGATTTTTGTAAAAGTTAACGACGACAGACGACGACGGACGACGGACGCCGACGGACGCCGGACGCCAAGTGATGAGAAAAGCTCACTTGGCCCTTCGGGCCAGGTGAGCTAAAAAATGGATATAGATCAAAAGTTGAACATTGGGTATTGAATATTATTGGTTATGTTGATATTTAAAGTCATGTTTAACAATTGAGATTGAACCATTTTCATAATATATATTACCACCATTGTCCTAATCATATGTATACAAATTTTACAAAGGTGAGACATTTTCATCAATATTTTCCACGAGATAGTGGATATAACTTCTGGGTTCCACCAGCAAAGAGTAACCAAAAAAAATACATTTTATTCTTTTGGCATACAAGATTGTAATATTGTTCCAAATAATGTTAAAAGAAATAAAGGAATTCAAATTTGCGTTTAAGAGTACTTGACCAAAAGTTTTAGTGCGACTTCATCAGACTCCTCTTATTTATTATTAAACTTATTTTTATTTCAATTATTTGCAATTTTAATTATTTCTATACGAAGTTTTTATGTCATATGTGTGATTTGTTTTAAGAAGGTACATGATCAGTATCATGCAGTAGAAGATGTAATGCTAGCAAAAATGAGAAGCAAATTCTGAATACCAAAGGTACGCAAATAAATTTCGATGCATCATATATCGAAGGCGAGATAACACATGTATTGGACAACACATAGGTTTATTGCCATTTTAAACCGTCAACAGATAGAGGAAGATGTGGTATAAGCGTCAACAGCCATGATAGCATTATTGTTCTGTTAATTTGGTCTTTTGTAATCAAGGATAGCGTTAAGGGGCGCACTCGTAAAAAAAAAAACATATGGCGTATTGTTCAATTGAATGAGCAGTTGAACTTGTACGTGGATCTAGCCGATGTAAACATTCAAGTGTTTCCGTCCTTGTTATACGACGATTTATATTTTTAACAAGAAATCCCAAGAAAATAAGTCGAACTTGGATCACAACTAGTATCTGCGAATAAGGAACTACAGGAAGTAATAAAAATTTCGAGTTGAGATACGATCACAATGGTTGGCATGGACAATATAATGTAATACGAATTCGCAATAGGTTTTGACGATCCTTGGAAAAGTTTAATTATTGCCACTGTACGATCAATAATGCCATATTTTTGGATAAACAACAGTGCTATTTCTGGTAGCAAACATTTTAAATGAGCAACCTGTAAGAACTTCAACATCTGATAAAATCGAGGAAACTTAATTGTCTTTTGATGATCTCATTCTTTTAAGAGCAATTTAGACGCTTTTAGAAAACGTTTGAAATATGTGCAAGAAGATGTTTATACATTTTGGAGAAAATGGCACAGAGATTATATCCGTTTCTCATTGTTATGTTAAAATGACATGTCAGTCAGTGGAATCTTCCAGTATTGAGACTTGCTCTTCTACAGGACAAATATTTATTGGAATCTAGGAAATTAGTACAAATAGTTGAACTAAGTCAAGTAGAGATGGTATGATCAGAGATGTAACAGTTCACTATTAGAACAAGGAACCAGGTACTAAATGCCCACGAACTCATGGAGGACTTATTAGTGATACGATATACACATATACTATAAGTCATGCTTCATTTCAAGACCACATTAGTCGCATATGAGGTGTTACTTCACAGAAACTTTGTGGCGGGAAATGTATCGGATCAATAAACATTATTATTTTGATTGATTCTTAATGTTTGATTGTAAAGCGCTTTATTGGATCGGATAACATTTTGCGATATATGCATTAATCAAAGAGGGATTTTACCCTGAGTTGATATTATCCTGATTTGATAAAGAAACAGTATAAATAAAAAGTAGCGGTACTCCGAATAATGTACTTAAGATATCGGAAAACTAAACAATTTCAGTATATTATGTGTTTCCTTACAATTTCTAATTATGCCTTGACCTTTTTTTTTAATCTGACTTTTATCAATTTGAAAAAATGAAATAGACCAATGTATAAATAATACATTTTTTGGATGCAACATTATTGATTATCTGATGTTTGAATTGCTTATTGTAACTTATTAATAATCATTATTCTCGTTGTTAACACATATATCATATTTGTAACTGGTGTGTTATTTGTAAAGTTTGCCTAGCGTTCCTCTAGCGGTAATTTTTCCCTGTACGTCTGGTGCACGTCGGTCTATACGTCATTGTATGACGCCGGCATAAGACTAATAAGTGACGCTCCGATCAAAATAGTTAGAAAACCAGACATCAATTAAAATAAAACTCCTACAGAAGCTTCAGAAGAAGAACGACAAGAAGTTATCATTGTGCCACACTATTTACTCTCCGGAAGCACATGAGATCCTCTTTCGAAAAACACAGCGTATATTTTATTTTGATCGGATGTGACTCATAGATCTTTTAATTTAAATTCAATCCTAACCTCAATAGGGGTGAACATTTAGTAACATTACATTTAGTATAAAAAAGAAGATGTGATATAATTGACAATGAGACAACTCTCAAGAGACCAACTGACACAGACATTGACACTATACCTTATTTATCTTTACTAACAATGAGTTCTTTTACTTTTGTTAAATTTTAACTGGGTTTCTGCCTTTAAACTGTTAAAGAATAAAATACCCAAATTAAATGTTTGTAGAAGTCAAGTTAATAAGACTTACGTATCTGTATGTCGTTGTTGTACTATCAGATTATGTTTTAATACATCCATCTCATTTGTCAGTCTAGCTACTGTTGTTTTCTGCTCTTGTATGTGTGATTGTCTGTACATAAACGATATCAAAACGCAGAATATTTATATGTGCTGCATACAATGTCACAATATCGAAATAACCACTTAAATAAGAAGGAAAAACGTTTTACCGTTCGTTAAGTCTTAACAATGATTTAATGGCCATGATATTATCTCCGGTTACAAAATTTATCATTTGATTGAAATGTGTATGGTTATTTGTAACTTTCAGTTTATCAAATTAAAGTATTTTGCATTTTTTAATTCAGTCATTTATTAAACAATCAAATAAATATCATCAACACTCAGTCAATTTTCTTTGAAACATTAGATTTAAATTTAAAAAGTGGCACCTGTCCTACCTCATAAAGGTTCTTGCACAATGTTACAGTGCAGTGGACTATTTTTATGACAAATCTTATCAACATTATGGTTAAGTCATGAGCTCCAATTTAAAATATGGATTTTTCTATCTTAAGGACATTCTAAGTTTTTTAACTGGACCAAATCACCTTTTTACCCAAATGTTTAAACATGTTGTTTCATCCTCTTACTTTATAAAAGTGGAAAATATTAGCAAGTGAAACCGAGGTAATTGTGCAAATGATGATACAAGCATGAAAATAAGCACGAAGCAACATTATTATATACTTTTTAAGAAAAAAGCTGCTGGACATGAAAAAAATCATTTTTCAAGATGGCCACGGCCTTTTTCAAACATGGCTGTCTTTTCCAGTTCGAAAATACTTATTTTTCTACAAAACTTGTTCCTTGACCTTCTTTTAGTGAAAAATATTACATGGTGTGGTGGCGACATTCTTTGCATGTGACGTATTTAATAGAAATAAATATTCGACTCTTTAAGGTTTGCGTATGCGCGAAAATGTAACAAAAATCACATATAAACACTATTCACTATTGCCTTGGTGCTTTTGAATTTTTAATGATATTATTAATTGGTTTGATAAATTTTTTAAGTAATGAAACAAATGCGTTATACATGTTATACGTCTGGCATAACATAATGTAATTAATTTGACTAGTTTTCGAATCAATTGCAGGCTCTATATAGTCCACACTAATGACTATATTTGGAGATATCGCAAATTCAAATCAAAGGCCAATATAACTGTGTCCTTGAACCTTATAAAATAGAACCAACTTGACCAATTCTACAAAAAGGCATGAAATATGCGTAGGGTATTATGATATAGTTAGGAAAGTTTTTTTGCCATGGGTTGTCAATTTTGGATACGAAGGCCATTACAATGTTCAACTTTGGAAGTGAATTTATGTCGTTTGAATCGAACTATCTCAGCTTTAAAGATTTAAATATAAAACGTTTGAATATTGCAAAACATGTGTTTCTAAATGCCCTTTTTGGTAATGTAACATGTATTAAAATCAACATAACATGCATTGCAATGTTTACATGTATAAGTTTGTGCATGAAAAACATGGATTGTCGGATAAAGTGAGGCCTTATATCAATATAATGATGCGTCAGACAGTTAAGACTTTTCAGAAGTTGTTTAAATAAATTATTCTTCCGTATATATTAACTGTACTTTAAATGAAAACAAATGAGCACAACATGGTATTAGGCCATATACGTTGCACTTTTAGAAAAAGGTGTGTTTCTCAAACCATGCCTCTTTTGGGAAGATATATAATATTCATAGTTATTTCGTTTTGTGTAAGTTCTTATTCCCAGATTAGATCTCTATATTCTTCTCAAAGTGCGGTTAAAATTAAATTCTGAAGTAGGCACGAAGTGATGGTAAGGGTACTAAAATATTAAAGTATAAGTTTAAACTTTGACTAGTTCGGGGCATTTAAATGTTGAAATTATGCCGCACAGTCCTATATTTTTGGATTTAATATAAGTGCGTATCAACTGTCCCTTCCATGATAATTTATTACTCAACTTCATAGTAAAAGTATCAAAGTTTTAGTTGCAAAGATAGTTCCTGTGGAAAATTGCATTGTCTATATTTACAGAAATGCAACCTGTAAGACTCAAAAATTAATTATGGCAATTTAGGCCTCAAAACATATGTGTATATTAAAAGCATACATCAACTTCAAATACTCTCAGATGTGAAATACGCGTTCTTTTTCAGTTTTGCGGATATGTATACAACGTGTGGTAAGTGTTTTTGTTAGATTTTTTTCTGCTTTTTATCGATTCTATGATTTGTCCTTATGGTGAACTGTGACACCACTGTCCTTGAATAGGGATAAATTTGGCGCCAATACATAGTTGAACTACGGCACATTATGTATGTGCCTGACACAATTCAGAAGCATGTCATTAAGGGGTTGCTGGGAATCATATTTGTCTTTTATTCGTTGTTTTGTACATAAATCAAGGTTTTGATGATTGTCGAAGGGCGTATCGATATCTATATTTTTATACTTCTATGTCGTTATGTCTCTTGTGGAGAGTTGTCTCGTTGGCAATCATACCATGTCTTCATATTCTTACAGAAGCTATAAGAAAGATAAATGTGTTTCTTTTTGTATACGGTGATATCATGGTACACGTATCAGAAGTATGAATTCCAAAAAAATTTGCATTCAAATTTTTTAAAAGACAGTATACATGGTATAGTACGATGTATAGTTTGGATACATTTCAGAAGGAAATCTGCATGCTGGTTTAGTTTCAACAAGCATTTATTTGGACCAATTGCTATCCTTTAATGACCATAGTGCACTTTACCTCATAAAATGCTTCTTTATTAACACATTTACTGAAATTTTGATGAAATTCACCTTTTAGTTACAAAATTCATAACATTTTCATATCATCAGACAGGCAGTTCGATAAAGACAATACATACAAAACATTTTGCTCATTTTCTCTGTAATAATCTGCTGTTCTGTATATTTTAGTTATTTCACGTTAAACACGTTTTTTTACAAGCTATACACTAACCATTCAGTATCATGAATATATGACTTACAATGCGATTTCTCTAGTGTGTCGTTCTTTTATCTTTGTTTTCAGCTTGTTATTGTCGTCCAAAAGTTCAATTTCTCTTTTCTTCTTCAGTTCTAACTCTCGAGATAAGCTAAGCATAGTAAATGAAATGAAATTGCTTTACATTTTACAACGATATAATACAATTACTTTAATTGTTGATTTCCTTTTATTGATTTATTCGTTCGGTGTATGATCACTAATGTTAATATGTCTTTTGGTTGAGTTAATCCATCCCAATTGATATTAAACGGTGTGTCTTTCTTTGATGTGATGTTACAATATTGTTTCAGATAAGGTTTGGTACCATTAAAACGTTTGAACCCGCTGCAATTGTTTGTACATTTCCTAAGTCAGCAATCTTATGATCAGTAGTTGTCGTTTGTCGGTGTCGTTCATAAGTGTTTCTCATTTCTTGTCTTTTATGTAGATTAGACCGTTAGTTTGTTTCCGCTTGAATTGTTATACACTATTAATTTTTAGGACCCTTTATAGCTTGCTGTTCGGTTTGATTCAAAGCTCCGTATTTAAGACTACACTTTGACTTATGATGGTTTACTTTTATAAATTGTGACTAGGATGGAGAGTTGCCTCATTGGCACTCATACCACATCTTCTTATGTCTATTAGATATATATAGAGAAAACAAAAGGTGTGACAAACAAATAATTTACAATTATGGTGATACCACTGATAAATCATGTCAACCAAGAAAAGATGATTACTCGGCTAATGAAACCGGCCTCGTGTAGAAACTACAATAAGCATTAAATGGAGGTACGTATTTAAGAAATCACATGAAAATCAAGACAAATAGTTATCGATAAATAAAGGCAACAGTAGTATACCGCTGTTCAAAATTCATAAATCGATATATAAAAAACAAATCCGGGTTACAAACTAAAACTGAGGGAAAGTATCAAATATAGAACTACGACACAACAGAGACACAACACCGAAACGTAACACACACAGAAACGAACTATAGTGTAACAATGACCATTTTCCGGACTTGGTACAGGACATTTTATGAAAATAAAACTGGTGGGTTGAACCTGATTTTGTGGTATACGAAACCTCCCGCTTTAATGGCAGTCTTAATTATAACATTAAAATGACAACATTACACGTCAGGGTTACAATAAATAAACAGATTAATGTAAGAAAATTTAGGACAGAAAAACACACGAATAATAGCCATCCAAAGGTAACAGGTTAAAAAATATTTTTATACACCAGACGCGCGCTACGTTCACACAGAAATTATGCTCAGATGTAAAAAGTTTGAAAGCCAGGACAACTACCAAGTTGAAGATCGCCGAAGACCAAAAGTTCCAAAAAGTTGTGAGGCCAGGGTTATCCGCCTGGGACGAAAACACCATTATTATCAAGAATAATACATAATTTTGCAAACAGTAAACTTTATAAAATGACTATATAATAGATAAACGTGATTAAACTGAAGTGGTGACTAGCTATAGAATAAAAAACGAATACATTACAAAATCACAACCCTGTTAGCCATGGTTAATGCAACGCCCTAAGTGACGTCTAATATAAATGTCTAAAACGTGTTCCGAAAATTAAGAGAATTCGGATGAAATTCAAGAATAGATTTGTATGACTCATCTAACTTATATTAAAAACAGTGAAAATTATAATACTAATTAAGATTTAATTGAAGTAGTAATTATATCAATAACTGTATTATCTAGCTTTGTGGTTGTTTCTTCTGATCAAACTGCAAACCAAATATATAGTGTAAATTTCGTTGATCCAAAATTAAATCTACCAAATGAACCTGATGAGTATTTATCCCCCCAATACATCACAAAAATGCAACAGAAAACATACAATTTACAACTACAAACGTTACAACATTTGAAAAAATCCGATGACAACAACAAACACAACATAAAAAACCAACAGTTGCATTTTCAAAAAACATGCTTAACAATCAGAAATTCTATAGAGAATGAAGTTATTGGTTATGTCAGCGCCAGTTTAAAAAGATTAGTGTTGTTATCATATTTGTACTCTGCTATTTATTTTCAGAATTGTTGTCTAATTATTCGAACAATATAATTTGTTTTTTACACAATACCTGATAGCAAATCGCAGGTTCTTCTGTCGACTAGGTGATTGGTTAAAAATTTGTCAATTTGATGGTAGGGGTCGTAAAAAAAGTATATCATATTGAAATTATGCCGCACAGCACTATATTTTTGAATTAAACACAAGTGCATACCAACTTTCCCTACAAGGATAATTTATTACTCAACTTCATAGTAAAAGTATCACAGTTTTAGCTGCAAAGGTTGTCCTATGGGGAATTGCATTTTCTATATTTACAGAAATGCAACCTGTATGACTGAAAAATACATTGTTGATATTAAGGCCTCAACACATTATGTGTATATATAAAGCATACAGTAACTTCCAGTACTTTCAGATCTGAAATACGTGTTTTGTCAAGTGTTCAGGATATGTATGCCACGTGTGGTATGTGTTTTTGTTAGATTTTCTGCTTTTTATCGATCTGATGAGTGGAGACCATTTAAACTGATTCTATGATTTGTCCTGATGTTGTCCTTTTACACAACTGTCCTAGGATAAATTTGGTACCAATAAGTAATTTAACTACAGCACATTATGTATGTGTCTGACACAATTCAGAAGCCTGTAATTAAGGGGTTGCTGGGTATCATTTTTTCCTTTATTTATTGCTTTGTACATAAACCAATGTTTTGAATATTGTCGAAGGGCGTACCGTGACCTATGTTTTTATACGTTTATGTCATTATGTCTCTTGTGGATAAGTGTGTCGTTGGCAATCATAGCACATCTTAACATTTTTACAAAAGATACAAGAAAGATAAATATGTTTCTTTTTGAATACGATGATATCATGATACTATTACCAGAAGTATGAATTCTTTGAAATTTATCTTTTTTAAAAGACAGTTTGGTATAATGTACAGTTTGGATACATTTCAGGGGGAAATGTACGTGCTAGTTTAGTTTCAACAAGCATTTATTTTGACCACTTACTATCTTTTAATGATTACAGTGCACTTGTTATCATGAAGTGATTCTTTATTTACACATTTACCGATTATGATAAAAATCCTCTTTTATTCACAATGCTCATAACATTGTCCATTCATCAGACAGGTAGTTCGAACATGACAATAAATACAAAACATTTTGCATATTTTCTCTGTGATAATCTACTTTTCTGTATATTCAGTTTTCACACTTCAAAACGTTTTTTTACTTGTTATACCCTTACCATCCAGTCTCATGAATGTATGACTTACAATGAGATTTCTCTGGTGTTTCTTTCTTTTATCTCTGTTTTCAGCTTGTTATTGTCGTCCAAAAGTTCAATTTCTCTTTTCTTCTTAAGTTCTAATTCTCGAGATAAGCTAGGCATAGTAAATGAAATAAAATTGTTTTACATTTCACAGCGATATAATGATATAACTTTATTTACTTATCTCCTATTTTATTGATTTATTCGTTCAGTGTATGTTCACGTATGTTAATATGTCTTTTGATTGAGTTAAACCAGCCCAATTGATATTAACGGTGTGTCTTTCTATGATTTAATGTTACAATATTTTTTCCAGATACGCTTTGGTACCATTGAACGTTTGAACCCGTTGAAATGTCTTGCAACTGTCCTTAGTCATGACTCTTGTGTTCAGTAGTTGTCGTTTGTCGATGTGGTTCCTAAGTGTTTCTCGTGTCTTGTCTTAACTTATAATGGTTTACTTTTATAAATTGTGACTTGGATGGAGAGTTGTCTCATTGGCACTCATACCAAATATTCTTCTGTCTATTAAACATATATAGAAGAAAAGAACGTATAAAAAAAACTCCATAGTAAATTTATAAAGAGAAAATCTAATAAAACTGACAAATTCTTACGTTAGTCTGTGTAAACCACATGTTATTTATTTATGTGAACGAAATAAATTTGAAAAAAAAATAAAAAATTATTATGGTAAAAATCCTTAGTATTTCGAAATTCACAAAAACAAGGTTTGGAAAACAGTTATTTATAACAATGGTAATATCAATGATAAATCATGTCAACACAGAAAAAAGATTACTCGGCTGGTGAAAACGGCCTTATGAAAAAACCTCACTGATCAGTAAATGGAGGAAAGTATTAAAGAAATCATATGAAAAACAAGACAAATATATATCGACAGTTACATTGTCACAAAAGTATGTTTAACAATCGAACACTATTGCAAATGAAGTTATTGGTTATGTCAGCGCCAGTATACAAAGATTATTGTGTACTCTGCTATTCATTTTCAGAACTGTTGTCTAATGATTGGAACTGTATAATTTGTTTTGTACACAATACCTGGAAGCAAATCGCAAATCCTTCTTTCAACTAGGTGGTTGGTTTGACAATTTGAAGTAGCAGATAAGTCATTATATATATGTTGTTTTCGTTATAATTATAAAGAATAAAAAAACCCAAGCGAATACCTCAGATATATCAACCTTAGATAAAATACTCGAACAAAAATGTCCAAAAACACTTATCTTTTATAATCTTTAACTTCAATAAAATATCTTCAACTTGTCAGATAAACAGATACAATTTGATATATATTATTATAAACATTGTGTATAATGTTAGGGCAAATCGAAGATCATCAGGTCTACCTTTCAATCAAAATAAACAGGGATATAACCATATCTTTAAAACATACTTTACCATAAAAATATTATATATATGATATATCATTGCAAAAAGAGTATACAAAGTTTTCTTGAATGCGCTTTCCATAGGGTCGATACATCGTGTTATCGTGAGATCGTTCATATACTGTGGATTCATTTATTTTCGTTATTACAAATGTATCAATTTTCGTGGATTGAGGAAAATTTACAAGTTCGTGGATATTGGATTTCGTGGTTTTGCCAAAATATGCATACAAGTCTACAGAATATTTGATATTCGTTGAACATTAAATTTCGTGGTTTATCTGTTTCCACGAAATCCACGAAAATTGGTATCCAACGAATAATAATGAATCCACAGCAGAGTAGAATTAATAGACTTAGTTTGTCCATGAACACATGATGAATAATTTTTCTTTTCCGATCTTTACAGTAGCAAGTGGTGTTAAGCACCTAAGAAATGTGTTGTCCTCCCATTAGAAAAAAGCTCCAAATAACATCGTTTGTGTAGGCTAATCACATTAAATTAGTTGTTTTATTATGGAATTATATATCGGCATTTTTTTTATTCAATATTAATCCCTAGACACCTCCCAAAGAGGGAACCCTGAATAATCATAGGTCTGTCGTATGTTTGTTTGTAAATTCGATTAAAGACAAAGACCCTAAACTTCCGTCACTATATTGGATACATATATTACACGTCTCCTTACAAAAGACAAACTACTAACTTTGTCTTAAAAATGCTTCATGAAATATTTTTCTAAAACATTAGCAAACATTATTTCTTATTATGAAACAACCTTGTGTAGAGCACTGTGAATCAGAAGTGGCTACTTATGAATTCCCAATATAAGTTAGAGTGCATAACATTTAAGCCTCTTTCATCTTGCGATAGAATGAATAATTTAACTTTTTACATAAATATTCTAAATTCAATACTACATGACATCTCCAAATATTTAAAATAAAAAGGGCCTTTGCAGGGCACATGTCATGTTTTAGAGAGGGATACATCGTTCTTTGCAAAAGTAAAAATAACACTTCGATCAAGCAATAAAATCTCAAACAGTTATAAGTTGATTGATTACCTGATTAGCAATATATGTATTACCTTTGAAGGGCCTTTTCTTTTACAAATATTCTATATTCCTATGGGTACAATCTATGTTCCTCTTCTTGCCGACATATGTGTTAATTCATATGTGGTAGACCTTATATTTTAGTATATAAATCTGTCAAAAAAATAATAACAATTTTGTTTTAGATAATGTTAGTACAACTTACTTATCTATCTGTTCTTGTTTTATTTTCAGTTTCTCTTTTAATACATCCATCTCATCTGTAAGTCTGGCAACTGTTGTTTCTTTCTCTTTCTGTCTGTTCATAAACGATACAAATACACACATGAGATGTTGCTTACTTTGAATGCATAACACATATAAGACAACCGGTTTCCCCATTGTCGTCTATGAAGCTATGGAATTGGTTATTCTAAAGATAAACGAATGAGGTTGTTAAATTTGATGTATGCATTTTTGTGGTGCGTCTTTGTTATGTACTAATGTTTTTATAGTGATTAAGATTATAACACAATGTGGACTGCTGTACCCCTATTTTTGACATTTTTTACCTATTGTGTCTGTTTGTTTTGTTCACGCATCGTTGTTAATATAAATGAATTTGATGCGATTTTCATGCAAGTCGGAGGTTTAGCTAGCTTTAAAACCAGGTTCAATCCACCATTTTCTACATAAGAAAATGCCTGTTCCAAGTCAGGAATATGAAAGTTGTTATCCATTTGTTTGGTGTGTTTAAGCTTTTTATTTTGCCATTTGATTGGAGACATTCCTTTTTGAATTTCCCTCGAATTTCAGTATTCTATTCATTTTTCTTTATTACATTATTACATCAAACAATCAAACATTGGTAAGTTCTTAATCTCAAGAAAATGCAAGATAAAACCTACAGATAAATATATATATATATATACATAAAAATTATATGTGTTAACTGTATCGGATTTATTTATTTTAAAGTATTTCAAATTTATTTAAAATCAAAAGATGAGATGAAATACTTCGTTTATGGCATGCAAATTGTTTTACACTCATTTTGTCATTTCTAGGCTTTTTATAACGTACTTTGTGACATTGTTATGCTCTTTGTAGATATTTACTGTACAAAGCCAAAATTTAGAATCGTATTTGAAAGAAAAACGGTTGAAGAACCTGTTGTATACCAAACTTTGACTTACAATGCGAATTCTCGTTGATTTTTGTCTTTTATCTCTGTTTTCAGCTTGTTAATATCTTCAAAAAGTAAGGTTTCTTTTTCCTCCTTTAATAGTAATTCTTGAGATAATCTAATAAAACAAAATGTGAAAAAGACAGACATATTTAAAATGAATGCTTAAAAAAATATCCACATAAATTTGATAAAAATTCCACAACTGCTTTAAGTTAATTTGAAGATAAATCACTAGTTTTGGGGTTGTTATTTGAAGAAAAAATATGTCAATGCCTAAGATTAAATCCAGCATTTTGCAAAAATGTTAGAATAACAAAAAATGCCTATTAACCCTTTATAGACTTTTTGCTATATATACATCGCACTTATATTAGGCATCTTTTATCTGAAAGGCATATACAACTATTCTAACATTCAAGTTTTTTTTGATATTGTTTACACAAGTAATTATAAGGTAAATCGAATATCGTACAGTTTACGTTTCAAAAAAAAAAAAAAAAACGAGCTCAGTTTTACAAAACCTGTTATATTAATGGGTCTTTGAAATGCTCAAAGAAACCTCTACTAATTATTTATATTTGTTTCATTGTAAAACGAGAAAAAGATGACCAAAACAATGTGTTAGAATGAGTTAAAGTAATTCGATCGTTGATACAATTCAGAAACCACAAGTTGAAAAATTGTTATAGTGTTCTACCTACACCTCAAGGTTTTTCATACAAATTTCACAAAACATTATAAATGACATGGTTCAAAAATTAGAAGAAACAAATCATCTTCGTTTAGGCTGTTTCATTTAGGTGCATCAATTATTCAAAACTGTTTAATTTTGTCCAACCTTAGCTATGGAGACTTACTCCGACAGGCTATCTATTTCTTCTTGTTTTCCTTTCAGTTTCTCGTTTAGGGTATTCACCTCTTCTTCAAGAACGGAAACTGCTGTTTCTAGTTCTTTCAATCTATATATATAAACGACATCAATATATTAAGAAGCTGAAGTTTGCTTTTTTTCAAATCCTGTTAATCGATTCTGAATGCACAAATTAAGGTAGCAAACAAAAATCAGAGACTTAAGAAAGGAGAAAAAAAGTTAGCGTCAACGTTCTACGGAAAGTGTCTCTTATCAATCCTGAATCAATAACAAGATGGTTATGTATGCAGCTTAATTTGTTGCCTGCAATCAAATACCGACAAATAAGGCAACACGTTTACAAAGTCAAAAAAAAGCAACAACTAAAAAGCGTCGAATTAAGTTGTTTTACGGGAAATGCGCTTTATCATAGAAAAATACCACAAAACGTCGGAAAAATGCGCACGGCATCGCGTTGTAGGCTGTTGACGTTAAAAGTAAAACGTCGATGTCTTTAAGATATCTACAACCAACAATGTAACAGATAGGTTTGTTAACTAAAAACGAAGTCATTGACCATATGATTATTTTGTACTATTAAAATAGAAATGTATGTGTTATATAAAATTTCACCTAGTTTTAAAAGAATTCAGAAAACAAAACATATAGATTCATATTTTTTTTTTAAAGTTGAACAAGCTAGTTGTTTGCCAAAAATCACCAAAATCGAATTTACTGTATCCTAACCACGGGTAATTTAATTTAATGAAAACAATGAGATGATCATAAGGCGCGGTCAATTCTGAATGCTAAAAATGATATGCTAGATAATTTCAAAACATTTATAACGGGAAAATTTTAATTAAAACAAAAAAAAAAGCCTTTTCAATCTAGTACGTATGTAAAGGTTTGTATGCGTGTAAACTACTGAGTCTTCCTAAGATGAATCAACAGTTTGTTAACGATAATATTTTATGACAGAAACAGGTTGATATTTGTTTATATGTTATTGAACAAAAAATGAGTTCTAGATCAGAAGATAGATTCCAGATGACATAGAGAAATATCATCTGAATATAAATGAACAAAATCATTATTGATAACATACCCCATTTTAAACTGTTTATCAATTCCGTCAAAAATAGCTCTTCGAAATGTGTCTTGGGTCAGACCTGACATTTGTCTTGGGCTAGACAAAGGTTGTTCACTTTCCCCCGTCATGATTTTGTACTCGTTTTGCAGACCTTTCCATTCCAGAAAGAACGTATTGTTGTGTGGTTCTTGCAAGAGATTTTCAAATTTTAACATTATATCAGAAGATTCCTTGTGAAGTCGTTGAAAGGAAACGCGAGTTTCTTTTAATTTGTCTGTCTCGGTATCACGAAATTTTAACGCACTTTTCATTTCAATTTCCTTATAATGATTAATGATATGATGTATCCCCGCCGACGTTTTCTCTACAACCTCGATGTAAGAATCACAACCAGATTGTATGAGTAACGAATGTTCGCCATCAATAATTTCCAATGTCTTTGTTAGTTCTTCAACTTTCGTTTTCAACTTGTTTATTATCTCGTCCACCTCCTGCCGATGAATATCAGTAATCGATTTAATTTCCTTTGTGATATGTCCGTTATGAGAACCTGTCATGCATTCCTTGCATGCCAAGCAGTCACATTTACAGCAGTAATAAAGAAACTCTTTCTTATGAGAATCACAAACTGGCACTGGTTTGTAAATACGATTTCCGGTCTTATGAATATCTACAACATTGTGATCACGACAGACTGTCACTCTATCATGAATATCCTTTCGGCATTGAGAACACAAAAACAATTTGTCCTCATAACAATATAAAGTTGCTGGTTTGTCGCAAACCGCACAACTTTTTGTCGGAGATTGAGCCATGGTGACACAACATTACAACTTAATTTCTACCAAGCTAATGAAAATATTATCGCGGAATGTTAAAATTTATTTTATCTGTTCAATCGATAATAATTGAACAGGTTATTTGAATAATAAGTGTGTTTATCTTTAGACAACACACGCATTTTATCAGATATAACACGCTATATAAATTCATAGACGCTTAAACAATAAACATTGCTATAACAATTTATTTAGAGTAAAAACAATGCCGTACATTTGTGTTACTTTCTTATAGACGACATTGAATGATTGTGATATTTAGTCTAGTTTTGAAGTATTCTTTAAATTTGTTTTATGCAGTATTATCTCCATTTAGTTTCCAGATATTCTAAGCATATGAATTGAAATGACGTTCAACATATACGGAAGAAGAAAAAACGAACAAACAGACATATCAAACTCCATTGACAAATAAAATCTAATAAAACTGACAAAATCAAATGTTAGATTTTCTAAATTACTGGTAAAAATTGAAGAAAAAAACAGTTTTTTTTTATGTGAACGAACTTGACAAAATCAACCCGACAAAAACAACAAAAGTATCAAATATTTAAAATGAATACGCAAGACAATTCATCAATATAAATAAACATCATACAAGGATTACAAATTCAAAGAACTAATTAGAAATCAACAAAATATTTCAATCATACTATATTTAGTTTATATGTCGTGTACAAGTTTCAATTTTGTAATTGTTATGCATGTTATAAACTTTACAATGAAAACGTACTCGTTATCTATACCATTAAACCAGAAGACCTCATTTTTTGTGTCGCTTCTCTTCTTTCCACAATAAATTAATCAACACGCCTCTGTGTCCTATATGTACAGTGTAGAGTCGCATTTGTCATCCATTCATATGATTATTCAGATTGAGTTTTTGGGAAAAAAACGAGAAATAAAACGCATCCGGATATTGTCCCGTCATTGGACGAAATTTTAAGTTAGATTAGACTTCCGGTTTGCGTTTTTCTGTATACTTTGAATATAGATATACAAAGACTAAAGTGTATTTTCAGAATTCTATCTGCTATCATTTTCAAATTTACCAGAGTTTATAAAATAGAGAGAATCTGTATACTATATCAATGACCACCATGGATCGATTAGTAAACTTAGAAGTGAAAGTAAATACACTATATCATTATATAGTAATGAATGTTCATAATATACAGATAAGCGCTAAAAATATTCATGTGAACTTTTGATACCTTTTCTGAAATTCGCCGGTCATTAAATCTTTTACAAAATTCATTGATTACAAAAAAAAGAAGATGTGGTATGATTTCCATGTTGAGACAACACAAGAGACCAATATGACACAGAAATTAACAACTATAGGTCACCGTACGACCTTCAACAACGAGCAAAGCCCATACCGCATACTCAGCTTTAAAAGGCCCCGAACTGACAATGTAAAACAATTCAAACCAGAAAATTAGCGGCCTTATTTATGTACAAAAAATGAACGAAGAACAAATATGTAACACGACAACCACTGAATTACAGGCTCCTTTTTTAAATGTTCATAACATACTCAATGTATGTTTATATTGAAATTGATAGAAAACCCAAAATTGGGAATTTTGGAAATAAAGGAGGAGGGATAAAAAAAACATTTTCCTGTCCCCAATAACCTATGACTTATGATACTTTTGCTGAAATTCTCCAGTCAGTCAATATTTTACAAAATTCTTCCAACAACACTTTACATACTTTAAACTACGCTCTGAATGCCCGCGATTTCGCGGGTGTGTTCTAGAAACATGTATAATAGTACCTCGTAAATATTATAATATGTACCAAAGTATGCTTAAAAATAGTTTTAACTTGTACAAATATTGAAAATTAAGATATTTTTCTATTACTGCTGCAACAGTTGTTATTAACCTCGATAACGTTTACATCATTGTTTTTTATTTTTCGTTCATGTTAGCGTGTTTTGTCCTTTGAGATATAGCAAATGGCCGGATGAATAGTTCTTATGATTTCTTTATATCTTCTATTTAGTATTCTATTATACATTTGTGGAAACTGTCATAAACTTACGATTAGGATTACAATTACACTTACGGGTGGCATTTAAATCTTGGGCTTTCTCAAAGTGTAAGAATAAACCGTCGATCAAAAACAATGTAAGGATAGGGATGTTTTTTCGCAGTTGAAGAATGATTTTTTTCAAATATATTTGCAACAATGTGTTAACATTAATTATGGTAGACGGTGTTATCCAAGGTTGCTAAAGAAAGGTGAAATAAACCATGGAGTATGTTAGCATTTTTATGCTAAGACATACTTTCTCTCTTTTATTTTGTTTTAAAGAGAATGAGGAAATACAGCGGACGGGTGTTTTTGAGCTATTCATTCTTCATGACATTTCACTTGCCGTTCGGTATAATTTTGAAATCTTTTATTTTTCCTGAATAGGACAAACACTTTTTTTTATGTTTTTGGTTTCAATAAAAAAAAAATCACAACTATTCCAGAAAGAAAAACTGTATCGGAAATATATTTTAGACTGTTCGCCAGACTCAGTTGAAAGGTAAAATAGATGTACTCAAATAGTTAAAACTTTGATATCTATGTTTTCAACAGCAACACACAGAAAAAAACAAACGAGTTCCAAGTTGTTTTTCTTGCATGCAATTATCATAAAAAGATATTGGAATCATTGAGTATGGACGGGTTTTTTTTGGCGATAATTATCCTCCATGAACATAGGTGGAACTGATATGCTCACAACATGATATAAATTTAACCCCTGTTCCGAGACTGGTACTATTTTCATGGAATTGTAATATAGAGTGCACTGACGACGCAAGGCTCGATCCAGCCATTTTATAAAGAGGATTCCAACCCAAGATAAAAGGGGGGTCCGACCACATGCCCCTAATCAAAAGCATTGATCTGCACGAAAAGGGGTGTTTCAACCCCTGGAACAGCCCATGATCTCTCACTGCGACGTTGTTCATTTCGACACAAAGTTTATACGCAAATCTATTCAATTGATTATTAGGAATAAAAAAAATCAAAAGTGTAGCCGGCTAGAAGAAATTGTTAGTATCATCTGAACAATATTTTTGCTGGTTTTGTATATTAACCATTGCACCCAGTTTTGCAGGGAAAGTCTATTTCTTCTGCTGATAATATATATCATACATCTATCTACATATTCTGTCCTTATAAATCCATGTCTTCAAATATTCGGCTTTGTACGGTCCTTATTTTAAATCCAGATAAGCGCTTCGGACACATGAAATTTAACTAACATCTCTTTTTTTTTATACATAGAAGACACCATTTGCTATTTTGTATATGTAATGTTGGTTTGTTTTTTGTATTTTGAGATGACCCCTTGTTTTTCTAACCTGTAATCGTAAGTCTAAAGTGCAATCCCAGGCATATACCTAGTTTCTGCAAATGTCTAATATGATAACTTATAATTGACAGTGTCATCTTTGAAGGCAATAGTAAAATACTTTCATACTAGATGACACTTAAAATGCAAAAAAATAGCCAGGACAGAATTTAAGATTAAATGCCGTGAAAATGTCTCTACCTACAAAACTCTGTTTTCAAAGTAGAAGATAGATATTTAAAACATCAAAATGACATCAACCTCATGCAATATTCTTATATAACTTCGGTACTCCTGAGATATTCATAATCAAGCGTGGTCCAATGAAAATAATTTCTTCTCTTTGCCTTTATAAATAGATATATTAGTTACGTAGTGTGTTATTTGCCTAATACGATACATACGGGGTCAGTAAATCTCATATTGGTTTAGAACAAGCAACCTATGTGAAGAATCTATCTTACTGACTATCTTAACATGTGATATATAGACTAATGGCCAATCAAAGTGTTCAAGTCTTTATTACCTTTAATATTAAGAACCTACTTACAATGTTCCAAAGACAAAAAACAAATGCCAACAATAACAAATTGCTAGCTTTAAATGTGTTGTATGATTTTTTTTTTCAATCGTTCATCATCAATACGTCGTCTGTTAAAACCTTTACGAATTTTCCTAAGAATCGTGTTGTTTTTATAAAGATACGTAACACCACTACTAAACGTGTATTGAAATAATCGCCGTCTACTTTACTAATATGTAATAGTCACGCTCTCCACGCGGTCATTTCAACCAATATTGCTACACATGTAGAAGAGGTAAGAAAATGTGGTATGAGTGCCAATGAGACAGATCGCCATATCACCCAAGTCATAATTTGTAAAGATCCACCATTATTGGTCAAAGTACGGTTTTCAACACGGAGCCTTGGCGCACACCAAACAGCAAGCTACAAAGGGCCCAAACATACAAGTGTAAAACCATTTAAACGGGGAAACCAACGGTCTAGTCTATATGAAAAACCAGAAACGAGCAGCATTTATGAAACAGATCAACAAACGACAACCAATGAACATCAGGTTCCTGGCTTAGGCATTCAGGAGAGGTGGAAACAATTGCAACAGGTTTCAACGTTTCAATAGGTAGAAACCATAACCATTACTTGGAAAAGTAGTGTAACATCACAACATAAAAAAACACACTATAAAATATCTTGAAATGGTGGATTTCCAAATCCCACAGAAGATACAGTTCAGCAACACACACTTGTCCGAGCATCAAGTTTAGATTATGTATAAAAAAAATACAATGGAAAGATAAGGGAAGGTGTGGTAGGGTCGAAATTTGCTTACAATAGCAATGATGTAATCTTATACGATGGATCAGTGTAAACAGTTAAGATACGTAAACCAAACAAACTTCGGCGTATTTTCATCCAAAAAAACTCAGCTGTCGACGAAAACACTAGTACCAATTGGTTGTATGCATCTTTGTTGCAATTTTGCAATTTTGTCATACATGTATGGAAGAGTTATTATTCTTTTTACAAAGTATGAATAACATAAGGATACAGATTATTAAAATTTACTAGTGTTAGATAAAACTACAATTATGACCTAATTTTGTGTTATGGAAACAGAAAACTGCCATCAAATATTAGTTTTTTCTTTTCTTCCAAAGAAAAGTACAACAATCTCCAACATATAAGCTTGATAAAAGGTATTGAAGAAAAATTTATATATCTTTAGGATATTTGATAAATGTTCAAAAAATAACTAGTTAAACACGTGTTAAAATACAAGTTATAACATGTACAAAATTACCTTGTTATTACATGTACAAAATATTGCTTAAAATGGGTTTAACTTCTACAAAATTTATAAAATAAATTTAGATAAAGCAGAATATGTATTTGAATTTTATTGAATAATAAAGAACAATAATCAATATTCTAAAACGTTTTTTCTTTAGAGGACAATGATCACAAAGTTTCAGAATTCGTTTTATAGCTTCATGTCTTATTTGAGCAAATTGAGTTTCATGTAATTGTCTTCTATGTAGTACACCATTGTCTTTAGCAGTGTGACACTGTTTTATAATAGTTGACAATTAAGTAGATAACTGGTTCATCTGATTTTCAATGGCAATGTCTGTAAACTTTATAATAATGTCTCGTATGCATACTATTTTGTATCTACATTGTGTCATATATCAAATTTATTCGTTCAGTGTAAATTCACTTGTTTGTTGGCATGTGTCTTACGATTGAGTTCCGCCATTTCAAGATATGTTATAGTGTGTTTTTTTTATGTTGTGATGTACTTTTCCAATTAATGGTTATGGTTTCTACCTATAGCAAAGTTATTTAAATCAAATATTTTCAAATCAAAAATCAAATAAAAAATTTAATGTTTTATCGACACGCGCCACGCTCAGTTGATTGTCATTTTCGGTCAACCTTGACCCGTTTTGAATACACTAGTACACTTATTAATGTATATATTATTTTTATTTCATGCTATTCTTAGGTTTTTTTATGGTATAGTTATACTATTTTGCTTTTCTGTCTGTTATAGTTTTTACTTCTATGTAAAAGTGTATTTTCTACTTATTTTTGTTTTTATTTTTGTTTGTTTTTATTTTGTTTGCTTGTTCCGTAAGTTCTTTTTTTTTAAGTTCTCTAGTAATGTTTTATAAAAATATTTTAAAATAGTAAAAAATGTATAGAGTCTGTTAACCAACACATACTGACATAGAAGATACACATGTTTCGCAAAGTATAATAGTTTATCACATTTTTGTTGAGCCGGCGACTTTTGTTGCAAAAGCGAGACATAGCGAGACATAGCGATCCACAAGCCACATATATTTACTCTGTGGTTAAAGTGTTTGAAACTTTAATAACTTTATCAAACTATCCTGGATTTCTACTAAAACTAGGACCGAAGTATGTTTATGAACATAAGATATCTTAAAAAAAATGTTAATCCGTATTTTTATTTATAACTGAACTTAGGTTTTTCTGTAAGCTGATATGCACTCACTCTGGTTAAAGTTAAAAAAAAAAACACATTTCATGTCGGGACCTTTGAATGATCGGTCGACTAAATGGAAGGGTTTTTCTCGTTATTGAAAACCGTATTGTTGCCTATAATTGCTTACATCCACTTCAATGTAATAGGTTTAGCGTATACACACATGTTTATCACGTCACCTTCTTTATGTGCCTGTTCCAAGTCAGTCGCTTGTAGTTGCCGTTGGTTCATGTCTGTCATTTTGTTTTTCGTAAATTGTTGTTTGTCATAAATTAGGCCGTTAGTTTTAGAATTTAATTTTCCATATTTGTTCATGCTGGAACCTTTTATATTTAGCGGACTATATTGTATGGTCGCCTAACATAGCTTACATGTGTACATCCAATTAATTTGATAAGTTGTCTAATTGCAAATCATATCACATCTTCTTATTTTTGTCAAGTAATTGAAAATGAGCTTTGTTAAGTTGGACAAGCGATTGTACAGGAAAGGCCCAAGTGATAATACAGTTAATTCGCAAGCGTTTGTACAGTCGATCAATTTGTCCGATAAATCAAAGTTTGCTTCTTTAGCAAATAGTGTATCTTACAATTTCCCTTAAAACAAAATAAAAAATCTGGTAAACACTTAATCAATTTGTGTTTAAATTATTATTTCATCAAGTTGAATATAAACTACGCTAAACCATTAAGTTTATTCTACAACTATCATAAACTTATCAATTAGCAACGATCAAAAGACAAGTGTTTATTGGATAAGGTTGATAGAACATTGGTGCTTGGGAATTTGCAATAAGCCTTCGGTCACGCGCTAATTAAAAAAATAATTCAACTTCAAAATTATGATTAAAAATTGATACCACATTTTATATTTATGAGTAATAAATATACTTATATCTTCTCATATCCATGTTTGCGGTCTCATAACATATTTTTAATGTCCTAAGTGCAAATTTTTTGTTCTTAGTGAACCAAGGATTTGAATAGTCATTCAGTGCATTTAGAAGTCCCTTGCTGTATTTCTACACTCCGTACAAAATTTGGCTGTGATTTATCATGTTAAAAAAATACCCATAAATTATAATTATTTTCTTTTCATTTTTAAGATTCAATTATGCAAGGAAAAGTGTCTTTGTTTTCTGTCAAAATAATATACTGTTTTTTGTCGATAAATAAATTGGATACCCTGCATTTCAATAGCATATTATCCAATTGCTGAAAGATCTCCTACATGTACTAAACAGGGAATCCGTTAGTATTGAAAGCCCTTAATAATTCAATGTGTCGTTCTGAATTATTTTGGTGTAAGAAAGACACACACATTCAGACTAACGCCCTTAAGGTGTATAGACTACATGGTTTTGTATTTTATATAACTTCCAAGATAGGTTGCTACATTCGTTTCCCTTACACCCACAATAATAAGCTGTGATTTCTGTTTGAATTCATATTTTATGAATATTTTGTTTTTGCTATATATTGTTTATCATAAGTTTCAAAATCTACCTCTTTAAGGGTCAAATGAAAGTGAGCCATTGTCACTCTACTATGGCATGAAACTAGAAATCTGTTTGCGTGGTATATGTTCTTTATGCTTATAATTCAAGTTTGAACTGCAAGCCGAAAAATTCACTTTGCTCTCTGGGTGTCTTTTGGTTCGTGTTTGTTTTGTTTGTTTATTTGCTATATTACATTTGACGTAAATAAAACCAACAACAGTTACTCTTCATATTTTAAACGTAATTTACAGAACTTAAACTATATACTAGTATATGAATAAGAATAAAGGACGAAAATGCAGGTTTATGTGTAGTATAACGAAATCAGAGATCTGTATTTTAATTAGATTTTTATTACAGCTCGGGGACTTTCTATAGTATAGAAAGTCCCTGTACAGCTACAGTATTTTTTTTCTCTTAAAAATTTTTTGATACTTTTTCCACTATTCATATATCGAAAATCTAAAAATCTGTTATAACAATAAAACAAATAAGCTTTTAAATTTGTAATTTCACAAATATCATAATTATGTCAGGCCACATGCTTCATGGATTCAGATTTATTTTTTAGGTAATCTATTTCTACACAATTGTATGTGCACCAATCTTTATGAACAACATTTAGCGTTAATAATTATATCTACAAAAAGACTGACAGTAGTGGTCAGTACCGCCCGGAAAACAATGCGTACTTATGTCTAGTTCTGTGTAGAGGGGCGTATCCAGTCATTTTTTAAAAGGGTTGCCAACCAAGGATAAAGGGAGAGGATCCAATCTTATGTTCCCATAAAAAGGGGGTCCAAATCTCCATGCTTCCCCTCAAATTCGCTACTGTGTGTACCAACGACATGACATTTACAAATACGCAAAGCGATACTTAATCTGAACGAACCGTTTTCGATTTTGTATAATAGAAGTAGGTGAACTATAGAGCAGACATTTATATGAAGAAGGGAAAAAAGATGAGGTATACGTATGAGTGCCAAATACGATATCTTTCCACCCAAGACACAATTTGTTAAATTAAGCATTCATAATTTCAACTCTGAAAAGTAAGCTATAGGGACCACAATTTACTAGTGTAAACAATTCAAACCATAACAAACAAAATGAGAAGAAAAAATAGCTAATAAATAAAAGAAATATAATAGATTTAGATCCAACGCTGCAATTTTCGCTAAATACATATTAGAGTTCACGTCCTTGTCGCTTATACACATGGATAACCTCTTTATTATTTTATTGAGGTTGGCAATTGTCCGAGTACTTTAAATTTTATAAAACAATCCAATATCTCCATCAGACCGAAAACAAAACGAACTTTTCAAAGACGAAAACAAAATGAAAGTACAACTGCTTGCTGCATAACCTTCAGAACAAAGTGAACAGTTTAAAAAAAAGTCCAATATACTAAAATATGTCTACATGAATACTTATAGATTTTGTTAACATTGTCAGAAAAGAATTTAAAATGTCTTGTGCAGTTTTGATAAAATATGATGGATGATATAGCTTCGTGTATTTTCTGTAACGGTCAAATAGTGAATATGAAAATATTACTTAGTATCCTACAGTAAATATCTTATAATGGAAAAACGATCTTTCAGAAAGAAAAATCTTACATATATTTTAAGGAGCCAGTTGAAGGACGCCTCCGGGTGAGGGAGTTTCTCGCTACATTGAAGACACATTGGTGCCCTTCAGCTGTTGTCTGTTCTAAGGTCGGGTTGTTATCGCTTTGACACATTCACCATTTCCATTCTCAATTTTATTGTATACAAAATAAGGAGATGTAGTATGATTGCCAGTGGGACAACTTTCAACTAAAGTTCAAATGAAGTTGATGTAAATAATGATGGGCAACCGTCATGCCTTCAACAATGAGAAGAATACATAACGTATAATCGGTTTTAAATTGTCCCGCTTGATGATTATACGTTGTTGTTTCCTATAGAGAAATAAATAATTACATACTTTTCCTCGATTTAAATAATTTTTACATCATAAAAAAGGTACTATATCATACAATCAATTTTGTGAAAACGATGAAATTTTAGTGACCCCAATATAAGTTTGAACCACTCTAAATCTTTCCCGTTTTTACGAGCACAAAATTCAAGGATCCCTATTTTTTTTTTAACTGTCTTTATGAAAGTTGCTGCCCTCGTAAATATTAGCATTGACGGTAAGCTATAGACTAGTAAGTTTGTCTTATAGGTAATTCTGTTTTAACTGACGTTTCTTTGCTGTCTTGCGAACGAATACCTAAGATCTCCGTGTCATCATCAATCTTAGTAGTGGCTATCAACGGGTTATTCAATACTCTGATCTTTGCATAGAAATAATTCTTCGTTAATCTGAGTAAAGAATACTTCATATCACAAACTATAAATATGGATACACAAAAAATTAAAATCTAAGCGATATTGATAATACCGCAATGCATAAAAAATGTGTTGTATTTCAGTAAATAACACGTGTTTTCGTTTGATTGTAAACATGTTTTAGCCTATCATGTTTCTTGTTTAGTAGATTGGTAAAAAAAAAAGTGGTCAAAATAAATTACGTCACACGTAAAGAAACTATAACAGGTGCGCGGACATTC